>NC_140592.1:840316980-840534480 GCF_964204655.1 Triturus cristatus
GGGCCCCCTAAATGATGCCAACGCTGATAGCAGGCAGCAAGGCGAGGACCGTCCAGACCTGGCTATGCGGTGTTCCGGGCCCCGGGCCATGAAGAGACTGCTAGGCTGAGCGTGGCCCGCGGAGGACGGCTTGCAGCACATGGCAGATGGCAATTGTGGCCTTGGCTTCCAGTGGGGGGGGGGGGCACCTGAGAAGAAGCTGGCATGGTCACCCCCACCTTGTCTATTGTGGCACTGGAAAAAGCGTGAGCAAGCTGATCATCCTCTTCAGCCCCCGGTGGGGCTGTGGTGCCGGGCCCGCGTACTAGGACCACACTGCTTTAGGACCGATCGGGGGAGCCTCAGAGACCCCCAAGAGTGTTCTTTGCCGGACTAGAGGGGAGCCACAGGTGCAACCCTGTTAGACGGCAGCACACTGAACTTTAAGTAAGTGTCTGCAGGGTGCAGTGGATGGGTAGCCGAATCCTACCTTCCCTTCCCACCGACTTGCTGAGCAGTCTGTGGTGGTAGGGGGTCACCCCCCCGTGAACCCTGAAGTTGGTGCAAGGGCCTTATGGTACCTCCTCTGTGACTTGGCAGCAGGCCACCCCCCCCCTCCCCCCGATTCCTCCTCCTCGCCTAGAGGCCTTCTGGTGGACCCTGCAGAGATTGCCGAATCGGTGCAGGGCCTTGTGCTAAACCCTCTGTGATTTGGCAGCGGGGAACCCCTCCCCCTCCCGATCCCCCTTCCTCGCTAGTGGGCCTTCTGGGAACGGACACACCGAGTAGGGGAGCAGTCTGTACTATGCCCTTATTTGTGAAGGGCCTGCCCACAAGGTTGCTGCCTAATGGGGACCTGTCTTGCCCGGTTACTCCCCAGAGAGAAAGAACACTGGCTTCCTAATTCCAGTGAGGCGCTGTTGTTTACTGCCTGAGCGACTGGACTGTTGGCGGGGGAGGGGAGGGCCCTGGGCTGGTCGAACCGTGACTGACAATGGGGAAAGACAAGCAGCCCCAGATCACCCAGCAGACAAAAATGGATCAGTATACTGTGCCTGGCCCGGATAGGGCTGGCCCGCACCAGCAACCAATGGGGGTGATGCAGGGGCCGCAGTACCAGAAACCAATAGGGCCCAAACTCTGGCGGCCATTAAACGATACCTGCTCTGGGCAGATCTTCGCAAAGTATCGAAGAAGATAAGCAACAGAACAAATGGTACAGATGCTCCAGGAGGAAATGAAGACTGTGAGAGCCACCATATCTGAACTTTCAGAGACCTCCTGACGCTTGGAAGCCCTGCAAAAGTTGCAGCGGGGCTCTCAAAGTAATGGAACCTCCAGTTTGTGGGGTTCTCTGAAGGAGTCGAATCTGTCGCCCCAGAACAATTCCTGGAGAAGATGGATCATGACAGCTGTTGCCCGACAGCCTGTCGCCAGTATTTGGCATCGAACAAGCACATAGGGCACTTTCTCCTCAGACACCCCCAGGCGCGCCTCCAAGGGCAATGATAGCAAATGTCATCAACTACCTCAACTGTGATCTGATCCTGCAAATTATCCAGAGGATGGGTGACCCCAAGTGCAATAACCATGTCATACACATCTTCCTAGACTACACCACGAAACTGCAGCGTCTTCAGCAGTCCTTCACACCTGTCAAACAGAAATTACGATCTAAGGCTCTACATTTCTTGCTGCAGTTCACGGCACATCTGAAGGTCCGCCAAAGGGGGCATGCGAACTTCTTCGGTACCCAAGCTGAGGGGTGGAGCTGTATGGAAATGACTCTAGGTGACTGTGCCCAGACTACGATGGGCGATGTCTCGGAGGTCTGGAGATGAAGGAAGCACCGGCTCAGATTCCAGGAGATAGCGGAACAGTGACACTCGAGAGGTCACAGACAGTGGAGCAGGTTGTTGTGAAGCTAGGTGGTACACTAGATGTCAAAAGCCGGAACTTGGAGAAGGAGGAGGCCAGGGCCTTGGTGAAGGCAGCAACGCCAGTAGCGACTGAGGACTTGGTCACTTCAGTAGGGAGTGGTTTGCAGAGTATGTCCCTTGAGATTGCATGATGCCGGAGGGCTGAAGTATGGTCTGAGAGCGCACAGGCCCAAGGCTGGGGTACTTGGCGGACTGGGCAACAGATCCTTGCTGGGATCTTGTAGCGGGGGTCTCGGATCCTGGGGCTCTGACATGAATTCCACTGCTCCTGGGTAATGTGACGCGGACGTTGCAGAGGGTCCAGAGATCGAGAGCAGCGAGCCTCACTGCGCAGCTGCTACCACCTGCACTTGTTTTTTTCCCTACATTAACTCGAACTCAGGACTTTGTTTCACACATCTTTTCTTCTTTGTTTGATATATTGTTTACCTGCTTAGTTAAATCCCGGCACGTTTTGGCCATTATAGATTGACTAGACTGCTAGCAGTGACAACCGGGTCGACTCTGGACCCTCACTTGCTTGCCCAGTAGCTGCGGGCAGAGACCCAGAGCGGAGACCTACACATTAAGCGTGTAGGAGTCACTGGTATGCCACGTTTCTATTCTGGTTATACTTGGGGAAACCAGGAGGTTGGATTTAACTACAGGAATATGCTCGGGAAGGCATAGTTGGGTGCAATGGGTGTTTACCCTGGGGGAAAGGCGCGAGATGGGATGTTTGATTGCTACATAGCAGTGAGATGCAGTGCAGAATGGAATCTGGTGACGGGGAGGGTGGCAGGGGGAAGTGTATTGGGGTGGGGCAAGAGGGCGGGGCCTTCCTGGCTGTGATGGGGTGAAGTTCTATGGGTGCGGTACACAATGGTTGACCTCAAAAAACTGGTTAGGTGGACTGTGCGTCGCTTAAATACATTTGTTAAGCTGTACTGGACACATACATTCCTCGGGCACATAACATTCCTACAGGAAACGCATCTGTGGGACAGGGAGGCTAAAATGCTGGGAAAGTAGCAGGCCAACAGTACTCCTCCACATACTCGAGCTATGTGAGAGATGTGGCTATTTGGATAGCCCCTGGTGTGCCGTTTCAGATGACCTTTTGGAAAAGGAACGTGGAAGGGCAGCAAGTCTTACTTCAGGGAACCCCAGATGGTACATCAAAGTGCATGCTGAAAATCTATTCCCCCTGAGGCGGAAGCCGGGGGTTGCTTACTAACTTCTTAAAACCTCATGTATTATTTGCACTGTTTTGCTTTGATTTGCGACGCAATTACGGGCCTACCTGCTTCGCGCACTGCTGGGGATCGTCACGGTTACCCCCACGTGACCCGAAGCCACGCCCCTTTTTAGCCACGCCCCCTCCCGGAGGCTTGAAAAACGCTGCGCTGTGTAGCGGCCGGTGCTGACTAGCGATTCACCCCTGAGGCGGAAGCCGGGGGTTGCTTACTAACTTCTTAAAACCTTATGTATTATTTGCACTGTTTTGCTTTGATTTGCGACGCAATTACGGGCCTACATGCTTCGCGCACTGCTGGGGATCGTCACTGTTACCCCCACGTGACCCGAAGCCACGCCCCTTTTTAGCCACGCCCCCCCGCCTCTTCCCCTTTACTATGCTTACTGTTCGGAAGCGCAGCGGACGAGCGCAGCGGGCACTCCCTCGGCACGCCAAAGACTAGCCCGTCTGTGCCCGTCCGTGTCAGGACGGGGCACGGGGCCAGAACCCCTGGCAAGATCGTGGTTTATGCAAGGGGCGACCTACTACAGCTTAACTCGGGTAAGTTCCACCTGGAGCCGGCTACCTTACACCGGCTGGGTTGCGAGGGTCTGCTAATATCACCTAGGAGTATCAGAGGGCGTCATTGCACTCCCAGCCCCAACGCACATACCCTGAGCTACGGCCTATTGAATACTCGCTCTTTGCAGAGCCATAGGTTAGAGGTCTTCACACTTTTGGAAGACAGGGAGTTAGACGTCCTTGCGCTTACCGAAACATGGCTGGAGGATTGCTCAGTGCCTGATCTAGTGGCGGCCCTTCCAGATAACTACTTGGCTATCTATTTTAACAGGGAGGGAGCCAAGAGAGGAGGAGGAGTAGCCCTTGTGTATCAGTCTTGCCTCCGTGCCAATAGGTTCCTCTCCGAAACCCTTGGAGGAGCTGAGGTTATGGGGGTTAAGATCAGGAGGGGAGCGGTCTGTGTGGTGTTCTTGGTGGTTTATCGGCCACCTTGGACGTCGTCTGACTTCCCCACTCTCTTTGTAAGACTGGTCCAGGACCTGTGTACAAGATATGATAAAATGGTAATCGTTGGGGATTTCAACTATCATTGGGAAAAATCACCGAAAGAGGGACAAGCATTACAGATCGAGGAGGCGGTCTCCTCTTTAGGTTTTACCCAACAGGTCAAGGGACCGACACATGAGAAAGGTCATGTGCTCGATTTAGTCTGGACCACCATGCCAGCCCAGGGTACCACGGAAATTCTCCCCTGTGCTTGGTCTGACCACTTTCTAATAAAGGGTAGACTTCTATTGAAGGGCCCCCTGTCCAAACCTGGGGAAGGCTGGAAAATGGCCTGAAAATGGAGAAACCTTGATGGGGAAAAACTGGTCCACCTCTTAGAACACCACCCTTCAGCCAAAGAGCAGGATACCAACGTAGATGCTCTATGTGTACATCTCCAGCACAAATTGGGAAGTGCCATTGATGTGGTGGCACCTCTTCGCAGGATGAAGAAGGTGGCGAGAGGAGCCGGGGCGCCTTGGTATAATGACTCTCTTAGGGAGATGAAACGCGGGGTGAGGAAGAAAGAACGGGCATGGCGTAAAAAATATGACGCCATCTCCAAACAAGAATATGTTTCATCCTTAGCCCAGTACAAACTAGCTATACAATCAAGGAAGGCTGCTTTCTTTGAGGAAAGAATAACCACGGCAAGAAATCCGCAAAAAGAAATTTTTCGGGTCCTGGCGGAGCTTAGGGTGAACAAGGAGCAAAGCCCCGAGTTCACCCAGGAGGACTGCCAGAGGTTCCAGGATTTCTTCGTAAAGAAGATATCTGATATCTTGGACGAAATTGCGGAAACTGCACCCTTCGAATGTCCGCGGCTACCGGACCCTATCGCCTCGCTAAACATTCCACCATTAATTGAGCTATCTCCCATCTCCATACAGGAACTATTTAAAATCATAGGCCGAGTCAAATCAGGTTCCTTGGTGGACCCATGCCCTCCAGACATATTTAAGATTGCAATGCCAGGAATAGAGGAAGAGGTTCTGCATCTATTGAATACCTCTCTTCTTACAGGACAGATCCCCTCAGCCTTTAAAGAGGCCCGCTTGATCCCCTTGTTGAAGAAACCTGGAGCAGATACAAAATGTCTGAAAAACTTCCGGCCCATCTCCCAGCTGCCTTTCCTTGCTAAGGTGATTGAGCAGCACGTGCTAGCTCTATTATCGGGCCATCTAGAGAGTAACAACCTGCTGGAGACCAATCAGGCAGGGTTCCGTGCTAATCATAGCACGGAACTAGTCATGCTATCCATTCTAGATGAGCTAAGGATGCGAGCTGATGAAAAAACACCGTGCGCCCTGGTACTATTGGATCTCTCCGCGGCGTTTGACACCGTGTGTCATAAACAGCTTCTGTCGCGGTTGAGAACCTTTGGCGTCGTGGGTACAGCACATGCATGGCTCACATCATTTTTGCAAGGTAGGACACAACGAGTGCAGCTGGGGGATCTACTCTCCACCCCTGCTCCGATTACCTGTGGGGTCCCACAGGGCTCTGCCTTGTCCCCCCTACTCTTCAATATCTACCTGCAGCCATTAATTGCTCTCTTGAACAGGATGGACTGCCTAGTGTACAATTATGCTGATGACACCCAGATAATCATCCGGTTGGATGATGGTCCAGGAGCATCCACTAGGCTACAGGACATATTGAAAACCACAGTCAATTGGATGTCCGAGAACTCCTTGAAAGTCAATCCGGATAAGACGGAAGTATTGCCCATCTCCATCTCGGGTAACCCTTGGAGTGAGAAATTTTGGCCTAGGGAGTTGGGTGCACCACCTAAACCGGCAGCTGCGGTTAAAAGCTTAGGCCTATATGTGGATAATAAACTATCCATGGAAAAACAAGTTGCCACTGTAGTAGGCACCAGTATATGCCTTTTAAGGCAACTAAGGAAGATCTCTGCCTTACTTTCTTTCCCTACTCTGAGACACGTGGTGTCGGCCACAATTCTGGCTAGGCTGGACTACGGTAACTCCCTCTACTTAGGTTTGCCACAGCGGTTGCTAGACAAACTACAGGGAGTTATGAACGGTGCGGCTAGGTTAATATTAAAAAAACCCAGGACTGCCCATGCCTCTCCCCTGATGCAGGAGTTGCATTGGCTGCCAACTCGGCAGAGAATTGTCTTTAAAGGACTGTGTATCGCTCACAAGGCTCGGTATGGCAAAGCACCAAAATACCTTAAATCCCGACTATCCCCCTACATACCGGGTAGGATTCTGCGTTCGTCGGACGCCACTCTTCTGTCCCAGTCCCGTTTCAAATTGTCCACAGTGGGCGGTCGCGCTTTCTCCAATACGCTCCCAGCTATATGGAACAAATTGGACCCAAAGCTCAGGAAGGAAAGTAATCTACTCTCCTTCAGAAAAAAACTAAAAACGGTACTGTTCAAACAAGCATGGAGCAGATCTTAGGTACATAGTTGGTTTTTTTCAAGTGAATGCAACATCTGTCACGCTAATTTGGTCAGACTGCGCTTAGAGACCCCTGTGGTTATAACGCGCCATACAAATTAAATAAATAAATAAATAAATATGGACGACCGGGAGTTTTACACCAGAGTCGGAGCCTTGATGCTACCCTATATAGGTACACCTCTATTATGGGTGGGAGAATTTAACTGTGTCCTAGATGGCTGAGTTACAGGACATTATGGCACACCTTGAGCGTGTTGACATCTGGAGAGCCCAACACCCTGACCTGAGGGACTCTTGTTACACGATGGTCCATGACACATATAGTAGATTGGATAGATTCCTAGTGATGAGGGAGTCTGAGCGAGAGGTGGGGGAGATAAGATAATAGATGCATTATTTTTCGGACCATGCCTCTTTATTGTTGAGTGGGGGAAGAGCTGCCCAGAGACCTGGTGTCCCGCTCTGCAGACTCCGACTGAAGCGCTCAGAGACAACGCATTCTGGGAGGGCCTGGGTGAGACAACAGAGGAGTATTTTGAATCGAATTGGCAGTCTGATGGCACTAGGGTTAAGAGTGGGACACACAAGGTCGAGACCCGCGGGGAGTGTGTCTCCAAAATCTGTGGCAACCATCAAAATTAGAAGCAGATCTAAGAGAGGACGAGAAACAAATGGAAGCGCTATAACGCAAGGCACGGGGGCATGGCAAGTATACAACCTAGGTGGTGGCCGCTTGAAGGGCATAGCAGAGCACCTGGGACAGCCTAGATAACACTACCAGAAGGGATTATAGGCAATGATTGCATTGTGACTGACAGACCAGGACGACTACTGGCCTGGCTGCTGAGGGGGAATGCCCCTACCCCCCGATATTGGGAATTACTACCCCTAGAGGTAGGAGAGCATGTACGCAGGCAACTATCATCACCCACCATGAGCAACGGAAAAAGGTCAATGGGGTGCCACCCCTGTAACTCTGGACAAAGTTGAATAGTTCCTCAACCAGGTGGAAGTGCATAGGTTAATGGGAAAACAGTGCAAGAAAGCGGAGCTACAAGGGAAGGAATTGGTGGAGGCCCTGGGGAACATGGTGATGTGTAGAGCCAAGGGACCCAATGGTCTCCCAGTGTAGTGGCACCAACAATACAAAGCACAACTAATCCCCAAACTACTGGAGACCCTCCAGGAGACATATTGCATGAGCAATCTCAGCCAGTTTAAGCGAGAAGCACTGATAGTTATGCTCCATAAAGCAGACAGACCCCCAATGACCCCGGTTATACCACCCTTTATCAATGATAAACATTGACATGAAGATCCTCTCGAAAGCTTTATCTGCCAGGCTGCGAGGGGTGGTGGCGCATTTGATGCACGAAGGTCAATGTGGGTTCATCCCACGTAGAGGAAACCATATGAAGTTACGGTGCCTATCTCATATTCTGTACTTGGTCAGTGGGGAAGGGGTATAGGGGGCTCTAGCAGCCCTCAATATCTAAAAAACAATAAACTCCCTGAACTGAGTGTTAGTGTGGGAGGTCTTGTGTAGAATGGGCCTCTGCCCGCGGTTTATGCACTGGGTGAGACTACTGTATGCAGTGCCGCTGGTTAGAGTGCGGACAGGGACTAAAGTCTCTGATCCCATAGAGAGGGAGCACCCACTATCCCCATTGCTATTTGCCCTGGCAGTGGAGCCGCTAGCAATACATCTCAGGACCCGTATGGGTGACTGGGGCACAAGAATCGGTCACAGAACACATGAAGTGATTATGTACGCAGACACATTTGTATATTTTCGACAGCCCAGGACGTCATCCCCCCTCCTTTTGCAGGAGATGTAAACATATGATGTTGTGTCCGGCATCCAAGTTAACAGCCTAAAAACTTTGGTCTTCCTTCTTGCTGAGTTAGAATGAGTACACAACAGGGACCTACCAGAGGGAGAGGAGAGGGTAGAGTAGTTGGCCTAGCGGCTAGGGTGGTCGACATCGAATCTATGGAACCGGGTTAGAGTCTCGGCAATGACGCTGAAGATCCTGTGATTCTGGGCAAATCACTTAATCTCCATGTGCCTAACAAAATGAATGTGTCCTCAGGTAATGCAACTGGTGCTATGTAAAACGCTCTGATACCCGATACTGGGTCCAGTTCGCGCTATATAAAACTCCGTAAAACAAAAAAAAGTGGGAAGTGCATGCGTTCTGCTACTTGGGGCTCAAGGTGGCTCACACTCCATAAAGGCAATACAAATATAATATTGAGACGATGATATAGGGACTAGAATCCTCGATAGCCTTCTGGAACACCTTGCCGCTCTGTTATCGGGCGGGTGGCCCTAAGCAAAATGGTCCTCCTCCCACGCTGCGTGTATGCATTACAAAACATTTTATATGCCCTTCCGTCACTCACCATTGTAACCGTTAACCGCCTATTTAAATTGCTGGTGTGGGTGGGGAAGAGGAGTAGTGAAACTAGATGTCCTGGAGCATGATCTAGACAAGGGCAGACTGGGGTCCCCGATTTGTTCCTCTTCTACTTGGCGGGTCACCTACAATATGCAGTGCTATGGTGCGACAAAGGCCCGAACAGGGAGAAACACCTTCTGAATGGGATAGTTGAGGGGCCAAATCTCCCACCGAACTTAAATGGGGCGCCCAGAACTCCTTTTTCCATATGCTACTAACAGCTGATCTGCCTTGTATATACTAGTAATTTTATGCATGTAGAACTTAAGACATCTTTCAACATCTAGTGACAGAGAGTACCTTTCCGCTGGTGTTTGAGGATTAGGAAAAAATTTCTTTAAAATGATAGGTTAGTTAAAGTGACGGTCCGAGGGAACTTTAGGGAAACAATTTACATTAGTCCAGAGAATTACACAGTCAACCTTGAACTGAATAAAGGGCTGTTTAATAGTTAACGTTTGTATCTCCCTTACTAGTTTGCTCGATGTAAGCACTAAAAGAAGAGCTGTCTTCCATGATATGTATTTCATTTCTGCCTTTTGAATGGGCTCAAATGGTTGTCTCATTAACTGCGATACCACAATGTTGAGATGCCAAGGAGGAGGAGGAGGAGGCGGCAGCCTCCCTGGGGTAAACATCCAAAATAAACCCTTAAGAAATTGTTTTAGAATTCTTGAAGAGCAGAGAGATTAAGAATGACTTTCGTTTAAATCTGCATATTGTGGCCAGATGGATCTTGATGGAAGAATGAGAAAAAACAGATTTTACCACGTGAAGTAGATACGGACGTAGCTGCTATGGAGGTGAATGAATAGGATTTATTTCTGAGCTGAAACACCAGATACAAAACCTTTTCCACTTCAGTTATGTCTTGGTTGTGGACTATGCTCTGGCATTGACAAGGACCTCTCGACAATCAAATGAGATGGCTAGATTGGCAAACTAAAGGACTCAGGAGCCAGGCCGACAATCAAGGATATCAGGTTGGGATGACGGACCTGGCCCTGGTTCATCATAAATAGGATCTGTATTGGTCGCAACGTAATGGGTTTCTGCTCCGCAAGGAAGAGAAGTTCTGTAACCTAAAACTGGCAGGCCAGCTGAGAGCTAGGAGAAGGATACAGATCCGGCAGAGCTCTCTCTTCATCTTTCTGAGTATCCTTGCTATTAAAGGAATCAAAGAAAAAGCATTCGCATAAATCTTGGATCATTTGATCAAAAATGCATTCCCCCACGATCCCACTTGGGGTTGCCAACTGGTGAAGTACTGGCATTCGCGGTTCTCATTGGTTGCACAGGGATCCAACTTGGCTTGCCCCAGAGATAAAAGAGGTGGTCAAGATGTGGTTGGTCGATGTAGCTCCCTCTCGTGACATGTTGAGCTGGTCCTGCTTAGCAAATCTGCGAGGACACTGGATATGACCGGAACATGTTTCGCTGCGAGAGTTATATTGTGCTGAATTGCCCTGTTCCATATTTGTTGAGCTTGCAGGGATAGTGCAGTTGAGCACATCCCACCATGTGTATGTAGTGTATACTTGTTGTGTTGTCAGATTGATATGCAGAGTTGTTTGGTGGGTGTTCCATTTCCCTCTGACCGTCAAGCCCTGAAGATGCGCTCCCCAACCCACATGGGAGGCATCTGTTATAAAATATAATGGGGTGTCGATGAGGAAGTGGAGGCCGGTGGAGATGTTTGGCAAATGAGTCAACCACTGCAAAGCTTGCTTCATCTTGGGTGTTATCCAAATGACATTGAAGGAGCCGGTGATTTGAAGCCACTGGCTGTCCAGTTCCTCCAGCAGTGGTCTCATGCGTAATCGGCAAATTGGTATGAGGTGAATGCAAGAGGAAAGCATTCTCAGAAATGACTTGCAGATCTGTACAGAAACTGACTTTTTTTGTCATGAGACGATGTGCTAGGCTGTGAATCCTATCCTGTGAGGTGAAGGCTTTCACCGTCGGCGTGTCTATTCTTGCTTCCAGAAATGTAATAGTAGTTGTAGGTGTTAGATGCGATTTATGGTGGTTGAGTGACATCATCAAGGTACGGAACAGAGATAGACACATCTTGATATGTCTGCTTGCTTCTGCTGATGTACTTGCTTTTATTAGCCAGTTGTCCAAATATTGAAGCACTAATATAAACTATGCCTCACTGCCGACTGGGGCCAATACCTTGGTGAAAACTCGAGGGACTGATCATAGGCGTAAGGGCATGACCCTGAATTGATAATGGGCACCAGTCAACCTGAATCACAAAAACGTTGTGTTTGGTGTGAATCGGAGTAGGATCTGCACTTATGTTGCCCCCACTTTTTTTCTGATGTTTACACTGGTTTCTGGCTATAGTCTGGCTGGGACCCTGCTAATCAGGGCCCCAGCCTCTCTGTTCTCTCTAAACAACTTGGAGTGCATATTAGATGCACTAGTGATTGGATACTGTGGTACCTTATGAGCCCCTAGTATATGGTACCTTGGGTACCAAGGGCATAGGTACTTCACAGGCCTACCAGGGGCTAAAACATGTATTATGCCACCCCTGGAAAGCAGAATAAATCTGACACCACAGGCCTGCTACTGCAGCCTGGGTGAGGTAGTGTTAGCACTCCTCACTGAGGTATAGGTTCCCTATATCTCACCTTACACACACATATAAACCTATCAGTCACTCCTAAGGCAGGCCCTAACAATCCTGATGGCAGGGTGCTTGGTTTCCATGTGAGGGGGTGCCTCTGCCTGAGCAGGGCCCCTCTGCAGCTCTCAGAGTCCCTTCTCTGTAGCTGTTTGTGGATGCGGTTAAACCATATACTCTTAAGTGCATTATACCTAGCGGTAAATGCGGACTTTGGGATGGCTGCATCAAAACATGTCGTGTTTGGTGTCAAACGCTTTGGAATCATACCCCCACACCAGTAACTGGTGTGGGGGTATGATCGCACCCTTCTAGAGGGATAGACATGTACCCACTGTGGAAACATGGTTGAATCCTGAAGAGCCCTGGCATCACAAAATGGATGCCACCAGCACTGACACTGGGCTGCCCTCCTGCTGCTGACCGAAACTCGCAGTGGAGGAGGCCCAACAATAGGCATCCTGTCACATGGAGGTGTAACCACCTTCCAGACAGGATTTAGTGTATTGGGGCTGGGTGGGTGCACTCCTAGAGGGCTTTGAAGTCCTGCACTGGGGGAACAGTAGGCTCCTCTGTGCATATGCCAGATCAAACCAGTTCAGGGGCTACCAGCCCCTGCTCTAGCATGAAACTGGACAAAGGGAAGTGGGTGTAGCCACCCACTCCCCTGACCCTCCCATAGGAGTGGTCATAGAGCTAGTCCCTCCCTTCCTTGTAGTAGAAGTTAGGGAACCCTTGCCATTGCAAACAAGATATCCCTGGACGACGCTCTGAAAGAAGAATCCTGGACATTCGACGCTCCACTACCTTTGGAAGACTGAAGAATCTCCCTTGGAGTCAAGGACTGACTCCCCTGCTTGGCAGGCACCAAAACTTTGCATCAACTGTCGCAAACTTTCCCGCTCCCGCCGGAGTCCGAAGTCCCTGCAGCCCCGGAAGTGGATTTCCTGACTTCTCCAAGGCCATCGTAAGTCCCCAGCGAAGCTGAGGCAAGTGGACCCCGCGAGTGATGAGGAACAGCAATACCCGGGTACCGTGCACTATTGTCAAGTGCAACCCCTTCACGACGTTCTACGAACTTGTGCGTTGGACCACGTGTGGTCCACGCCTCCAGCAGAATTTCCTCCGAAGATCAGAGGCCTACCTCGTCCCGAGTGACCGTGGGCTCCTGGTGAGTGAATCCTCTTGAGGCGTCTTCGCGATCCCTTGCCGGTTGGCTTGTGGGTCCCCAGAAGACTGGTTGCTCCAGGCCTGCCCTGACTTACCCTCGCTGGGTGAGTCCCTCAGACCTTGCTGGTCTGCACCGCTGACTATCTTCACTTTCCACGAGACTTGCTGTTGCCAAGGCTTGTTGGCTCCAATCCGGTTGCCGACACCTCAGTAAGCTGCAGACTTCGTGGGACACTCCGAATCCAGCTCCTGGTAGTCGTCGACGCCTCCTGGACCTCGTGGCTGAAGAGTCAAGACACCCGTGATCACCTGAAATCACCAGACTACTGTGGGCATCCAGCTTCCTGGCCCCGGGTCACTGGCAAGTGACTTTGAACACTGTGTCCTCTGCTTTCAGGTCTTCTTTCTTCAGAATCCAGCCTTGGATTCCACCGGACACTTCTCCTGTCTTCACAAGCAGCAAGTCTTCTTTGGCTCCCATTGAAAACGACGCCGCGACCCGACCCGACACCAAAAGACACCTATGCACCCGGCTTCCCTGGGTGAGGTAACTCGAGTACTCCGGTGCTCCTGTGTGTGTTGGCTCTAGAACTACTTACCCTGTAAGTGACTTGCTTGTAGACTCTCCCGAAGTATACTAAAACTTTAAAATTCCAACCGCGATTTGCTCCATTGAAGTCTATTGGAATCCGCGGCTGTGTTCTCACACTGCAGGCGTCTCCCGTGGGTCCTTTACTTACCTGCGGTGGGTGGATTAGTGAGGCCCCAGGGCTTCTGAAGACCTTAGGCCTTCTCCCTTCTCAAGTCGTTCTTCTTATACCTCTTTTTTAGTATATGGTCTGGTACGCCCAAAGGGCCCCAGCCATACAAGTGCTTAACTTGTTGTGAAATGTTGATTGGTGCATATGTCCTTGACTTCTAATCTCATAAAGAGATTAGTAGAGAGTGTCTAGTAATAAATACATATATATGTTATATATATACACCTGTGTGGTGTCCGTTCATTTAGTGATTCAGGAGATTATAAGGTAAAACAAGCTGCTTTACATTCCTCTGAGACTTAGCCTGAAGGCTGCTCTCCACAGCTACCACTAGGATAGCTTTCTTTAAAAGGTTGTCTTAAACCTATCTACCATAAGAGTCGAATTGTACTGGTGCAAGGTGGCCACTTTAACTGGTGACCAGCATATACCAGGCCAACTTCTCACAATCGGGATACGGAAATAGGAGTCATTGAGATTTAAGGCTGTTATATGATTGCCTTGATTTAAGAGGTGCAGCACATCCTGAAGAGACAACATACAAAATGACTGCTTCTTTAGGAACTTGTTGAGCTGACGAAGGTCCAAAATGGGGTGCAACTCACCCGACTTTTTCCATATTAGAAAAAATCTAGAATAGAAGCCTATTCTCTTTGAGCTCCTGGAACTACTTTGATTGACCCTTTGCATATCATGATGGTTATTTGAGACAATAGTTCTCAATAAGTGGGAAGGAGGTGGTCCTCGAGGTGGCAAACTTGTTGGGGTCAGTTGAAACTCCAAGGTGTGTCCCTTGGTGACTATGTCAAGGACCCATCTGTCCGATGTGATTTTTGATCATTGGGGAAGGAAACAGGAAATGTTACCCCGTATCCTTGGAATTGAGGTGGGAGTGGTACCCGGCAGTAGAGCGGCATCACTGGTTCTTCGAGGGGTACCTCCCCCTGAAAGAGATTTTAACTCTGGCAAGATGTCTGTAGCAAGCAGAATGCAGCTGTTTGTAGGACTGCTGATGCTGATGTCCAATGAAGTACCGATTCTAAGCCGGATAAGGCTGGAATTGTTTATACTGGTGGTAACTTCCATGAAAAGAAGAGTTTCTTCAGTGTTGTCCTCCACGAAAGGGATGCTTTTTAAATTGTAGGGTGCCTCTTGACCTGGGCGTTTGTGTCGTCCTTAATGGTTTGGAACGCTTTGTCTACTTGTTGATCAAATAATGACTCCCCATCGTAAGGCATATCAATAATCTTTGTTTGCACCTCCTGACAGGAAGACGTAGCTCTTAGCCATCCTTGGCATCTCAGAACTGTAGCCCCTGCTAGAAGCCGGAACCCTGTAGATGAGACATCTACTGCGCAGTCACTTATTTCAGCTGATAGTCTTTCTCCCTATTGCAGAATTTTCTTTGCTCCAATTTAGTATCTTACGGCAATAGATCAATAAATGGTGATATATCTGACCACATTTGGCAGTCGCATCTGCCTAGTATTGCAAGACAGTTTGCCGCTCTGACTGTAGTGCATGCCACAGTAGAGAACTTCTTCCCTATGACATTGAGGCCTCTTCTGTCTATCTGGGGGAGAGGAGGGATTTCTGGCACAACGCTGCGCCGCCTGTGATGTAACTGAATCCGGCTTGGTTGTCCGATAAGGCAGATCCCCGAATTATCAGGCCCCTTGTACTTCTCCAGTTTAGGGAGCACAGCTGTTATGGAAGTTGGAGTCTTCGTTACTTTCAGGCCCTCCTCCCATATGAAGTCCACGATCGGAATTAGCACAGACTGGTTTCTTGCACTGTTCCTTAAAATCATATGAAAAGCAATCAGATTCCGTAATCACCATGGGTAACAAACGCTTTGCTGCCCTTTCCATGACATTATGAACCCCCTGGCACGGACGCGTGCGCCAATCAACGCAATAGAGGAGGTGGAGCCTGCTCGTGCTCGCAGCCCGTCCCGACCACCGCCATCGAAAAACCAACCAAAACTGCCTGCCTCCCTGAAAATTGCCCGAAACAGCCCGCGGAGAGCCACTGTCCCGCTGAGTCTGAGGGCTACCGCTACTGTTTCTATTACAGGTTGCAGACTCCCGGTTGAGGCAGTCCCGTTCCCTGTGGGTGCCGGAGGCTGGAGTCCAGTGTGCGGAAGGTGGCGTGGCGTGTGCGGTGGGCGAGAAAAACATTAAAATCACCTATAAGTAAAGCAAACGAAGAGTGCAGTCTGACAGAGGAGCTGCAAAGATCTGCTGAGTGGCAGCGAAGCAACAGTGAAGGTGGACAGAAGGGTTGGCCAGAAGCGGATCGGTGAGGTGGCGCGGTAGAGGGGGGTTGACGGACTCAGGCCCAGGCAGACACAGGGCATAGGAGGTATCGTAAAGCCTGCAGCACCCCCCCCCCCTTGTGACTTAGCCCTAGCTTTTGACATGTTTTTTTGATTTTTTTTAAGCACTTTCAGCATTTCAAGGCCACTAAGATACCAAACACCCAGGCAAGCTGCCAAGTACTCAAGCAACTAAGGACCTAGGATCCTGTCTAACCCTGCCACAACTTTGCTAAGATTCTATCAGACTTTGGTATTACCAAATCTACAATTGCAATTTGTCCCTGGAGAAAAGATATATTGGAGGTGTGCAAGAGTTAGAGGATGCCTGTTGTGTATACCTGTAGTAACTTCTGATCATTGAAGACAAACGCGCTGACTACTGGAGACAAGCACGGCTCCCTTCCTGCACTTTTTGTGTCTTCATGAGACCCTAGAGCCTTGTGCTAGCAGCCAGTAATTCAATCTCCTGCCTGAGCACGTGAGACTTCGAGCTGTGCGCTGGAAAGTGGAAACTCTGCGCTCAGTGTTGCATGAGCGGCGCATCGGAGCTCTCTGGCTGTGCTGGCCAGCCTGGCTAAGGGACTTGTAATATAAGAACTAAGATATGACTGCAAAAAAAATACGCTTTGGCAGATTGGTGTACACAAGAGCTTGCAAAAAAACTAGAGCTGATCTTCTAAGGAACAACTCACTGCAAATAAATATTTGGAAGAGCTTCAATACCATCCCTTCCTTCCTTCCTAAAAAAAAACCAAGTTTAAAATCATTAGGGAGGCTGGAGTCTTCCCAAAAAGATCACGAAGATCATGTAGAGGCCAAAGTAATTCCCGGAAAACCATTGCCAGTAGTACCCTCCATACTACCGTCTAATAGCAGGGGGGATCATGGTCTACAGATCGCCAACACTCAGAATCTAGGGTGGCTGACTCTTCACTGGCAAATTTAACCATCCACTTCCTTGTAAATGGAGTCTTTGAACCCGAAGGAGTATCTCAACTAGTGCCAAAAGTGGGAGAACACATAATGGAAGATTTCACGCTACCTAACATTAATTTAGATCAGTCTCCTAAAATGTCTCATGTTCATAATCTAGAATCGTCCAGGATTCTTGTTCCTGCCACTTCACTTTCCTCCAAGGATCATCCTGTTAAAATGCAACTGCTCAGTAGTACACCCAGTGGAACATGCTTATTAGTTTCACGGGGCTCATTAACTCCTGAACTATCCCCGAACTTTCTTCCCTTAATTAATAATCCAGAGTCAAAAATGCTGATGTTGGAATCATTACTTTGCCTGGAAAGAGTGCCGGCTTCCATCTTAGCCTTAATGGAGAAATCAGTAAGTAACTCCAACTCTATTTTGGACTCTGTTTTGGCCCTGACAAAGTTTATAGCCTCTGAACAAAAATTGCCAGGCAAAGCTTGCATACTTCCCTTCAGTATACCTAATCGAGGGAAGGGATCTCCCACTCCCCTTCTTTTGAAGGAAGAGTCCAACAAGATATATTCTACTCAAACAGACTCTCTTCTGCATGTCAAAGGGCGGGACTTTGGCATCCAGCATGGTAAGCCTTTTTTCAGTAGAAAAAATGAAACCAAAAAGAAAGAAAACTAATAAATACTTGATAAGTTATATTCCTCTACTTTACAGCAGCTCTTCGATTCTGAGTCTTTAGCTACAGTGGTTGTACCTACGTTCCGCCCGCAAGCTAAGACGGAAAATACAAATTCAAGTACAATTCGAAAGGTTTTCCCTATCTTCCTAAAAATAGGTGTAAATTATCCTTAGCAGCTTATAGAGGAAGGACTAAAAGTTGGATGCTCTCCTAGTAAGGAACAGGCTATTAAGAACAAAAGTAACAACGCCTGTAAGAAAAAGAAGAAGGAAAAAAGGGAAAAACGCCGAAGGATAAATAAAAAAAGGTCAAAAAGGTTACGCTTCGACCCTAACCTTATCCACAATATACGATCAAATCTGGAATCAAATTTTCTGAAGAAAGAAGATGGACAAACAGAGGTCAATCTACCGGGTCCTTGTTCCTCTCTTCTGAACTTAAGTGCACAAATTAAATCTACCCAAGATGCAGTGATATTGGATATAAATGTTCCCCCTACCGCTCAGAGAATTTTGAACCATAATGCTCCTCTATTTGCTGCTTCTTTAGGTAATAATATCATTTATAATCGCTATGAAAACATTTCTGAGGTATCCAGCCTAGTTAATAACTCACAACCTGCACCTTACAGCCTGGATTTTTCGTTTATTTTTGACCATGAATCATATATGAATAGGACTTTCCTGTTGGGTTGCTTTGCTGAAATTTCAGGCCTTCAGATGATCGAAACCAATGACATCGCTCTGGTTGAGGTTCAAAAATATAGTAATCTTAGGGGAGCAAGATTAACATTTGCATCCAAAGCTATATCCCACCTGATAATGGCACACAGCAATAAATTGCACTGTTGTGGCATTGATGTTTTAATACCAGAAGTGGAGCTACCATTAAAAAAAGTGGTCCAAAACAAGCTGTCTAATATCCATGTAGAAACCTCCGCAAGAGGCAAACCTTTCTCGGAAAAAGAGTATTTTGCAGGTTTTCCTCGGTAAAGAAGGTAGGAGGGTTTCGCTCCATACAGAGAAAAATACTCAGCATGTGCTTCCTGCAGAGGAGATAGATAAGAGATGGAGTTGGGTTGCAGGCGTTCTTAATATAAATAGACCCTTAGGCCTAAAATGTGGGAACTCTTCCTAGCAAGGATATTAAGGTGATATCTTGGAACACAGCCGGCTTAAGCACTAATAAAAACAAACTCTTATTCTTGAAAGAGCAGAATGCCGACAAAGAACTGGTCCACCGAAGATTATATTGTGCTGAGCCGGTCTGCGCTCCCTGTGAATAGAGGTCACGCTAAAGGAGGTATTGCTATTTTGTTAAGTACAAGCCTTGGTTGGTCAAATAAAGAAATGCTTCATGCCTCTAACCTAATTCAGGCAATTAAGTTAGATCATAAGGATGGCCAGGATCATTTGGATTCCTTGTTTTTTTGTTTTTTTGAATATCTTTTATTAGTACATTTTCCTGCATAATTTCCTGTTACAGCATGGTTATTATCTAGCATCAACAAGCAACACTTTCCATATAACATTACTTGGTCTCTGACTCTGTGAAAATAAGGAGTCAGCATACATATCTTTCGCATAAACTTAGTATCACCTTTAACCGTTGTCTGTGGATGCTTGTCCATCTGCCAATTATCCTGGGCATTAACTGCCCGCACATTCTATTATCTCCAATCGAATCTAAGGCTGGGAATGGCCAGCCAGTCCATTACCCTCGCTATTCTTGATTGCAACAAAATGCAGGTCATCTGAACAATTTATTTTTTCTCCCAATACTTAATAAAACCAAAACAAATAAGAGATGATCATTTGGATTCCTTGTTGATCATACATTTATATTTACCTCCAGATGCATCTTATTCTTATCTATTAAAAGATCTATTCATTTTCATCTCCTCTACCTTGGAAAGGGAAGACTGCGGGTCCCTATTAGTTGGAGATTTGAACTCTAAAGTCTCATCTCATAGTATAAGGGTATTATCTAAATCTGAAGCACTAAATATCCCTATAGCCCAATTTCCGAAAAAAAGGAGGACAGACAAAAGAGGAGTCTTATTACTCAATGGCTTGAGAAGTCTAGATCTCATAATTGCTAATGGGAGGCTAGAAAAGTATATTCCAGCAAATCACACTCATAAGGCGCCAACCTAGAGATCTATTATAAATTATTTAATTATTTCTGCAGATTGTTTCTGTGAACTTACAAATATGGAAGTCCTGGGAAATGTTTTCAGTGACCATATGTTGATTTGCTTTAAATTTTAGTTCACTTGTGCTAAGTTAGGCCCCTGGAACTTCAAAGGCGACACAGTAGGGTTTAATGCAACAAATGGTAGAATTCACTGGAATACTCAAGCGACCGCTAAATGAAAAGCCTAGTTAACGGCACTAATAACGGATCAGCAGCACTTAACGGTTGAGTGTGACTCTACCCAACCAGATTTATTCGAAGCCTTTTCCCACAATATAGGTCTCTTGGCTAAACCCTGTAAATTAACATATGCTCCAGTTAAACAGAGCTCATATTTCAACCCACTGCTTACAATAAATCGGAAATAATTAAATTAGTGAGGGCCCAGTTCCTGAATTTTTCGTGCGAGCTAAGTCATTTAATAAATCTACTAAAGAGGAAAAGACAGAGGAAAAAACCCTCTCTAAGACAAATAAAGGAAGATGGTACATGGATGCAGCTAAAACAGGCAGCCTCAAAAAATAATTCCAAAAGGTATTGGGAAATAATCACAGACTGTTGTGGTACTAGAGTGAAATCTCTCCCTATACCCATAAAAGAAGAGGAATGGAAACTTCATTTGTTCGAACTGTATTCTGCAAATTTTAATTCCATCAGATCAACCATTACGGCTCCCAATCAGTTTAAAACCCCTGTATCCAATTATGTCCATTCAATCAATGAAGTGGCTGGAGCTATTTAAAAAAATGAGATCTTCAGGAGCAATGGGGCCTGATGAAAATCCCATGACGGTAATTAAAAAGGAGTCACTTTTGTAGGCCACTTATCTAGCTCCACTGTTTAAATTTTGTTACTCCCAGGGGAAGACACCACCATCTTGGTCTGGAAGCGGAGGGGAAAATATTTGAACGTAGTATCCTTGATCATCTTACGGATTGGGTGATGGAGAAGAAGGTCCTCCCCATAGAACAAGCAGGTTTTAGAAAAAAAATCATTTCACTCTAGATAATATCTCCATGTTGAAACTAATTGAGGAGAAATACACAATTTCTCGTAACTCAAATGTATACACGGCTTTCATAGATTTCTCAACAGCCTTCAATAAGGTAGATCGACCACTACTATGGAGAAAATTGCAAAAAAAGGGATTTATCAGACGTATTCCCTACAGAAAATGGTTTGAAATAAGGTTGCTTGTTAGCACCGCTACTATTTTCTCTACATATAGCAGATTTACCCGATTGCTTTGCTCAAGCAAATGGAGCAAATGGAGATGCACCAAAGGTAAGTAACCGGCCTTTTGCATGTCTTTTATATGCAGATGATATAGTAGTAATGGACCTAACCCCCATGGGGTTGAACAGGAAGCTGATATCACTACAGAATTATACAGTGGGCCATTTTTTAGAAATAAATGTTTCTAAAAGTAAAATCTTAATTATGAAAAGTAATAAAAGTAGAAAATCATGTAACTTTAAGTGGCAACATGGTCCTGAAAAGCTGGAGGTGGTAGACTCACCTTTATTTAGGTAAACTTATAGCAGGTAGTACATGTAACAAACTTCATATTGAACATAGCTCTTGCAAAGCTACATCCCACGCTAATGGTTTGCATATTTTTTACAGTGCTATGGGCAGAAGGCATATTTTACATCTACTGATGGTTTTTAAGGCAAACATTCCCCCAACCCTGCTCTATGCGACTGAATCAATCCCTGTTAAGGACTGGAGTTTTTTTAGATAGGATTGAAGGTCAGATACTACGTAAAATATGTAATTTTAACACATTAGTTCCAACGGCAGGAATTAGACTGGAATTTGACTTAAGTTCCTATATCCAAGGTTTATCCATTGTTTTACACTGGGGATATCAGCAAAAAATAGCGAGCCATATTCCTTCGGTGGTTTCATGTGTCATGAAATCTTTGGTGTTAAGGCAGGTAATTACTCTTTTTATCATGATTTCTCATTGGCACTAAAAAAAATTGTATACAAGAAGAATCAGTAATCACCCTTCCACCATTAGAATTTAAATCTCTCTTAAAAACCTTAAGTGGCAAAATTAGCTTCGACAGAAATACTACATTTTGTAATTCTAAAGAGATTAAAGCGAATAGCCAGGACAAAATCACTGAGAATTTCACAGAAATATTTATTATGGAATCTAGAACACGGAACTCGATGTTTGCTCACTTTATGTCGTATAAATCTCTTACATCTAAACGACTTACCAGCAAACTGGTCCCAGAATTTGAAAAATGAAAAAACGTGTAATTTGTGTAAGCTGAGCATTCACACCCTGGACCAGCATTGGCCTTGAGACGTCATCGTTGGCTTCGGCCGATGTTTATACAAAATTGTGTTAAAAATGTAGCTTCAGCCCGAGATTATCTTTTTTGTCCTTAAAACGAAGCAGTGGATGTAAAACGTTTTAATTATTTTAAGGAGTTTATGTATAGATTTTAAATTTTTTACATATTCTTTTAATTGGGCGGTTAACCCCCTTGTTGGTCATCTTCTTAAGAAGTATTAGTATTTTCTCCTTTGTCAGACTGTATTTTGCACATTGATTGGCTATTTACTGCTATTTGCACAATAGGGATATGTTGCATTTGTTTCCCACTATGTTCTTGTTGTTAACTTCAAAACTTAATTGGAGTAGGATTTTGGATGTATTTTGCACATGAACTGGCTGCTACTGAATTGCTTTTTGCACAAGTTAGGATATGCTTTGTTATTCCTTTTTCTTGATGCGAATTCTAAATTGAACTTTTAGCCGAAGCTAAATCTCGGACTCTATTTTGTATACGAACTGGCTGCTATTTAATGTCCTTTGCACATTTCAGGATATGCTCAGTTACTTCAATCCTTATGCTGCTAATTCTAAATGCTATTTTCTGTTGAAATGGCATGTGCTGCTGCCCAAACGATTGAAAGATTTTCTCTAAGCACGGAGGTTCTGCATATTATTTTTACTTAAATGTATCTGTTATTGTTTAATACGGTCTTAAACGCTATCTTCTATAGTAGAGGTCTTGGGCCGCTGTTTCTGCCTTGAGCTAAATTGTTTTATTGTTGAAAATCTTAATTACTTTGTGTATTGGGATAATTGAAAATATTGATTGATGTTATCTAAAGGAATTCTAGCCTTGCTAATGCAGGACTTTGATAATTTTATGATGGTCCGATGGACGTTACGCTAGATGGGCCATGAATGCACGATGCGCTTCGCGCACCGTGCGCACATGGAGGACATATGATGAGCATCGTTGTGACAGGTAAAATATATGTTTTGTTCATTATTACTTTGCCTGGTAAAGTATGCGCAAGCAAGAGCATGTCTTGTGAAGATCTACATTTAACCTTTGAAACAGGTGGAATCACAGACTTATCTGTGTTCTTCTGAACTTTTGTTGACTATGAAAGTAATAAGGTTGTCGATGAATCTGAAAACACGGTTAGAGGCAATTTTGTTAAATGCACCGTCGACCGAAGAACTGTCCACAGAGTGTCTGTCGATGGCTTGGACTACGTCGACATTAGCGTTGTCTACAGTATCTGTTGCAGATGTATGGTTACGTTTGCCAGCGTAGATACTGGCTGTAGATAGATGAAGTCAATGGTGGACTCGCCCGCAGCTGGGTTGTTGACAGGTCTGATAACGACAGATGAGCGGTTGACGGTGCCGACGATGAGTGTGTTAGCACTACATGTGTGGTGATCTACGTCAAAACCTTTTTAAGCAAAGTTGTCGTCAGCATAGTAGGTTTTACCTTTACCGATACAATGGTCGATGGAGACTACCGCTGAAGAGGATGTTGACAGCGACTTTGGCAAAGAGACTAGCAGTTTTTAATTTCAGAGGTAAAACAGTTGTCGTTTTTGACCCTGGCAGAGCTGATGAAGTTGTCTTAATATTAGTGGTCAGTATTCATCAATGGTTATACATAGTAACGTGCAGAACCTGGGGACTACTGCGTTAAACGTACAGTGGAGCGGCCACAGAACACTTATCGAATTTGATTTCTTCAAATTTCATTACATTAAATGTTATAAACACATCTGTCTAAACACGTCTAAATGAAAAAGCACGAATCAATTGTGTTATTTTTAAGCATACTCAAAATGTATATGAAAAAATCATGTATAATTAGAAAACAGAACATATACACAAGATTATCTAGTGTCAAAGTGAGCTAAGTGAGGTGTGCGGTACATAAATCACAACAGATTACATTAAGTACAAAGTGGTATTTAAAATACATTCAGATACAGAGTAAAAACATGTAACAGATCTCAAGGTGACCTGGAATTGCATTCTTTTTGTATAATGGTCATGTTGGATAGTAGAGCTTCCAGTTATGCGTCAAAGTTTTTACCCTTGTATAATTGTGCTAATTAAGAGCATCAAACACGCGTCTTTCTCAGGGCAAGAAAAAAGAGCTTGTGTATAGCCTTGTCAATATGGTCCAATAGGATTCCAATATATGACCAGGGGGCTAAATAAGTGCTGAATAAGAAGTTGGTCGCACTCTGCTCGTCACACCAGCAAGTTGCCCCAAGGAACTGTGGTCAATGTAGTGGCGACGGCGAGTACGCCTATGCCACGGTGTATGTAGAAAAGTATGTGTCGCATTAGCCATCCCTGGACACGTGTTTCGAGGTAGTTGCCTCTCGTCAACTACCTCGAAACACGTGTCCAGGGTTGGCTAACGCGACACTCATTTTCATTTTAAACTTTTGGCATAGGCGTACCCGCCGACGCTACTTCATGGACCACAATTCTTTGGGGCTACACGCTGATAGGACTAGCAGAGTGCGGCCAATCGGATTTTTGTTTATATTCAGGCTCCCTTGAGCCGGTGGGGCTGACGAGCCCATGGCTACGCACCTGCGCGCCTTGAGTGGTACTTTACCTGAGAATATTTTTTGGCAGCCTACGCAGCAACCCCACACACATACCTACTCCCTGCTGACGAGAGGCAACTACCTCGAAACACGTGTCCAGGGATGGCTAACGCGACACTCATTTTCATTTTAAACTTTTGGCATAGGCGTACCCGCCGACGCTACTTCATGGACCACAATTCTTTGGGGCTACACGCTGATAGGACTAGCAGAGTGCGGCCAATCGGATTTTTGTTTATATTCAGGCTCCCTTGAGCCGGTGGGGCTGACGAGCCCATGGCTACGCACCTGCGCGCCTTGAGTGGTACTTTACCTGAGAATATTTTTTGGCAGCCTACGCAGCAACCCCACACACATACCTACTACCTGCTGACGAGAGGCAACTACCTCGAAACACGTGTCCAGGGATGGCTAACGCGACACTCATTTTCATTTTAAACTTTTGGCATAGGCGTACCCGCCGACGCTACTTCCTGGACCACAATTCTTTGGGGCTACACGCTGATAGGACTAGCAGAGTGCGGCCAATCGGATTTTTGGCTAAATAAGTGCTTCCTCCTGTTGCTCGTGGGTGGCTTACCGAAATCTAGAAGAAAATTCTTCAAGGACGGGCACAGCGTGCTCTCAGACCATCTCTGTGGTCGTGTGACCAGCGGCATCCAGAAATTGCCAAAATGGTGTGGGCAGTGAGCCTCCTAAACAGTTAATTTCCATTTCAAGTGAAAAACGCGGAACAGATTGCTCATGTATCCTCTCCGGCGTGTAGCGCTCGGAGTCGTCACTTATATAAAGGACTTTGCAGGGGCACAAAAACCTCCATGCATAAAAAAGCTCCTTTGGTCCCGGAACATAATCGTTTCCGTGGACTCTCCAAAGTGCTCGATTAGCAGCATAGCAACCAGCGTGTCTTCTGGGGTGTTTGATGCTCTTAATTAGCACAACTATACAAGGGTCGAAACGTTGACGCATAACTAGAAGCACTACAATCCAATCTGAACATTATACAAAAAGAATGCAATTCTAGGTCACCTTGAGATCTGTTAAATGTTTTTACTCTGTATCTGAATGTATTGTTGTAAATACCGCTTTGTACTCAATGTAATCTGTTGTGATTTATGTACCACACACCTAACTTCCCTATATATGTCCTGTTTTCTAACTATACATGATTTTTTCATATAAATTGAGTATGCTTAAAAATAACACGATTGATTTGTGCTTTTTCATTTAGACGTGTTTAGACGGACGTGTTACTAATAGCGGTGGCAACTGAAGGACTGGAAGGCTGTGAATGGCGTTTTTTTGAGGGAAGCTCCTTTTTTGAAGTTGAAGGTTGGTCATCAGTCTTAGAGTAATGGGACTGTCTGTTGCCGCTTTAGTGGGCTTTGGAGACAAAAGCTCCACAGAACTTGCTCTCTTTTTAGAGGAAACAGTCTTGAGAGCAGTATCACCGTCCTCCTCTGATAAGAGGGTATTCTTTGGTTTTCAGCTTCTGTGGCCACAGAAGAAGTCCAAATCTCTATCTTTCAAAGCATTTTGCGAAAAAGAGCAGCACATTTTGCAATCTCTCACCTGATGGTCTGGGTGAAGGCAACAAATGCATTTCTTGTGAGGATCAGAATGAAGCCTCATCTTGCCATAGGAATCGCAATGTCGAAATAATGATCTTTTAGCGCTAGACATGTTAACCCAGTGATGAGAAGCTGTAGAGAAGATCAAAAAATGCTGTTTGTGAGGAAAAGGTTTCAGTCAGAAGGCAAGAAATTAGAAATACTGTGCAGAGCTCAGGGAGTCTCCCATCACACAACGTACGGTAGAAAATCTGAGAACCTGGAGGCTCTGTGGTGAGGATTCTAAAGGGTGTAGTCGCCTGATTGGCTGGACTTTGCACCATTTCCAAAGACTGATAAGCTATTAAAGTAAATGTTTTTCTCTATTATCTTCAATGTAAAAGCTTTACTTACTGCTTTATATGTACAGTGGGACGCTTACTAAGCCAACAGGGAATGGTTCAAGCATGTGAATCTATGAAAGATCCAATACTGGAGAACGAGGATATTTATTGACCTCTAATAAAAGTCTATATCAGATGCTCCTCCCAGTCGCCCCCATACTTTGTCTTGGCTACTAAAACTGCCACGGTCTTGAAACACTTATATAAACTATGCCTCACTGCCGACTCAATAAACAGTTTGATGTTGGTCATGCTTCAATAAAGTATTTTAAAGAACAACTTAATATACACTCTTATGCCTTTGGAAAGATTAGTAACTTGGCAAGACACAGTCTAGGTCTGAGACAGGAGTATGACTAATGCAAGTAGAAAAACCTCTGAGAGACAGCTGTCCCTGGGTTCTCTGGAGTGCTGGCTGTGGATACTGGGATACTGAGGCTGCGCATAATAACAAAGTTGTGAGGGTGCCTCCTGGGTGTGCAAGAACTAATCAGAGGCCCAGGTCAAGAGAGCTCCTGCATGTCTGTGGAGGAGGTTAACTGTGCCGTACGGCCGTGTGGCACAAGCATCGCGGAAGGATCTGACAGGAGATCGGCATGGAGGAGGAATGTGTCTAGGCACCAGAGTGTATCCGCAGTGGGCATAACCACTAGTAAGTAATAGAACAGTGGGACACACGATTTTCTCCTACTCTAGTTAAAAAAGCAAGCAAAACTTTCCTACCTTGCGTACTGCAACCACAAAAATATTCATTTATCCATGTACTCCATCTAATCACTAACCGTGGCTATGATCATATCTTTGCTTTCGGCTGCAAACAACATTTGAGCGTGGATATTTCCCTCTAGAATACTGCTGAATGAGAGGATGTGGGATGGGATGGGATCAGAAAAGGCAAAGATGGAAACTTTATTTCAAATTTGGGCTCTGTAGAAGTGTATTCTACAGTGTGAGAGGCATTCAAACCAAACGGCCATCCTTCACCCTTCATCAGCCAGGCTAGCTTGAATCCAGTGGCACAGTGAGCCCGGGACCCACGTCTGGGCATACATGGAGCACTTAGGGCGAGAAAGCAAAAGAGACACAGATGATGGATGGACAGAATGCAGAGCAAATCAAACATTCTCCCCAATCAATAGATCTGGGTTAAATCAATTTATCTTTTGCTCACTATGCCACCCCACTTTAGACCCAGCCATATGCAAATCAGTCTTGACCCTGTGCCTCATGGGAACAGTCCAGGCCGAACTGCCGAGCCAAGTCCTCCCTGGACCGGAAACAAGAATCCTGGGACCGGTTTCGGGGTATCACCCCTCATCAGCCAGGCTAGCTTGAATATAGTGTCACAGTGAGCCCGGGACCCACGTCTGGGCATACCCAGCACACTTAGGGCGAGAAAGTAAAAGAGACACAGATGATGAACGGAATGTCCCCTGTAAGTAGGCAGCACACAATATACCAGAAGTAACAGATGAATGATGATACTAGATGTCCAACTACACCAGATATGCTGACATAACTAACAAAATGTTAGGCCGAGCTCAGGATAGAATATTGGAGAATCGACTAAATAACGACATAGCGGATTGCATGCTAGCTTGGCTGGAAGCACATGCAAGAGAACCTCTAAACAAACTGTTGACTCTACATGAGATTAAAGCTGCCATTAAAACCCTTACTGACTGTAAGGCACCTGGGTTGGATGGGCTAACCTCTGAATTTTACAAAGAGAATACAAATACTTTTGACCCACAATTACTTGCTATATTTGAGTAGGCTTCAGAAAGGAGTGTGGTGGTGCATTCATTAACAGTAGCAAATATCACAGCGTTGCCAAAACCAGATATACTGCCCAGTAACTGTCTCCTATTAGCCACTATCTTTATTAAATCTGGAAACCTAAATACTAGCAAAAGCCATAGCCAACTGCTCGCAGCCATATAAGACGGGACTCGTCTCACTGGAGCTACCTGGATTTCAAATCTTAGTGGTTACTTTGACATCATGCCCTTCCTAAGCAAACTGCAAGATACTTTTTGGATCACCACCACCTCAGCTTTGTATACTATCAATAGCAATGTCTGCAGCATGATACCTACGTTCACTATCCTCACAAGATAACAGACAAATCCTCCATGTAATTTATAGTATTTAGATTGACTGCCCACTGTATCATGCGTTTGCCCACTACTTCTTCAATGCCTACAGGTTTTGCACGTTGTGGTATCTTGCGATATTTTATAACAGAATGCTTTTGGCTCCTAACGGACTCCGTAGCGCTAGGACGTAGGTATCAGAGCACAATGCCATGAAATCTTATCTATGAATGTTAAGTTCGCAGTTACAGGCAGCAGAATAAAGATGTGTAATTCTAAGTTACATGTGTGGCGTGGTAATTGGAAGGTACCCAGGCTAGGACAACGCTACAAACGGCAATGAGATTGGGGCTAAAAAACCTGCAGTGCAATTGTGCTCTACCAGAGAGTTTGCTGTGGTCCAAGCAAACTGCTCATGCATGCCACGTGTGTTGCTGTTGAAGAACGGATTCAGCGCTTCTGGCACGTGGAGTCAAAGCGCAACTCCAGCCACTGTAAAGCTAGTGAAGACAAAGGAAGCGTTGCAAAGAATTTACACACTGATGATCAAGAACCTAATGGTCTAGGTATATATAAAGGTACTGGGTTGCCACACAAGATATAAGTTGTGCATTATGTGGAGCGATACTGCAAAGGGTGGTTAAGTATTGATACAGGAAGAAGTGTGGGCAGACAATAAGAAAGAAAGAAGTATATTGTCATTGCACTTACCAGAGCCTTAATAAGCGGAGCTTTACGACCTTAGTACTGGGCGAGGAGATCCAAGAAACAGCATGAGGGGGGTACTTAATGAGCTGTCCAATACCTGAAGTGGCTCACCACCAAAGCTGCTAGGTGACGGCTCAGAACAACTCCAGAGGTCTCCACCAAGTGAAAGGCTAAGACTGGGACTGGGGAGAAGATCACTGTTTTCCAGATTGTCCATGACGACTGAGGCCAGTCCATCGCAGGGCCTCATAGAACGAGTGGCACAGGCTCACATGGACAGCCAACAGGAACAGAAAGAGCTCCGCCTTCAAGTTCAACCACTCCCATAATTGGTTACCATGCTGCCGCCTTTTTTAAACCACTGCCACCTTTCGTGATCACCAAAAAGCTAAATATTGACAATTGATGGTCTGTGTGGATAGAGACATTTGATGATTTCATTGATGCATTAAAGAGACAAAAAGATCATCAAGTATCTCAAACATCTTGTTGGTGATGATGTGAAAAAAGTAAAAGATAATGCAGCAAACTGACGAAGAAATTACGTATAGTCATACAGTCCACTACCAAACGTTGATTAAGAAAGAAAAATTTGGTGAAACCATTGATGAATTTGTGGAGGGGCTTGATACGCTCAAACACTGGAAGTTCAATAAGTTTAATGATGAAGAAGTTATGCAACTTAGAGTTATTGATGGATATTTAACAGATTTATTCCAATGACGAATGCCGAGAGAAACTGCTTGTCTGAAACAAGTGTTGATGGCTGCCAGAGCTGAGGAGCGTGCTAAAAGACAACCACTGACATGGAGGCCGGAGGCGACCAAAGTGAATCAGTCATGAATATGAAAGTAAGCCAAAGACTACAAGTAAATAGAAGTTAGGTTTTAGATGTGGATTTGTTACAACATGAAGATAAATGTCCCGCCATTGGACAGATATGTAAAGACGGTGGGAAAGAAAACCATTTTGTCATGGTTTGCAAAGCGAAGGAAAAAGCAAATGTGTCACAGTTTTAAGACAATATGGCAGTCAGAACAATCCAGAGGCAACATTCGACACAACCCCACAAAGCCATGTAACATCCTCAATTGAGGCAAACTGACACTTAACTAATCAGATTGTCTACTAAATCATTGTCTAACAGTTTGCCCAACTCAGCATCCAGTGAAAGTCAGGAAGATGGTTGCGCCATGTCATTGGTTACCTCAGACAAACAAGCGCAAGTTGGACTGGATGCATGCAAATAAAAATGTCTGTCAAATATAAAGTCAACATGCCAAAACACCAAAGTCATAAAAACATTGTACGAAAATTACATTAAAAATAAATGACTGCTCGATACCTTTCAGTGGCACATCCATAAACATAATGCCTTAAGAGAAATACCATGAATTGTCTCCAATGCCTCGACATTTGCCATTGAAAACCAAAGTGTAGATTTGGGCTGTATCGACGCCCATAAAAAGTCACGGTTCATTTGTAGCAATATTGAAACCCAAGAAAACAAAGGTGCAAGCACCCATCCATGTCCTCCAAGATACAGCAGTAAGTGCCTGTCAGCTCAGTTTCAGTACCGCTGATAAACTGCTGTACTACAGCCTGAATGTTCAACACGAAAAAGTAAGTCAATTTCCTTCATTGTTTCATGGTTTGGGAAAGTTAAAAACTATGAAAGTAAAGTTAAACATTAATTTTTATTTTTTTTTAAACATTTTTTTATTTGTATTCATCATCAACATAACCCCACATTTGGCATATATTACATGTTCACTAAGTGCCTGCTGTCCATGAATTTCAGAGTTGTTATCTCTTCCAAACATAGTGTTTCATAATGGTATCTGGACAGCCCTTGACAGTATCTCACAGCATATTGCCAATTACTGCATATTAATTTCAACAGTGTTCATCCCTCCCCAGCAACATAACTACTTGCCCCTTCCCCCCTATCCCACCCTCCAGTGTGCTCCGCTTCAGTGTACCATTTCCAATATAGTCTAATCTATAGGTTTTATGCCTAAAATATGCCATCTCTATGGGATGACCTCCATCTCCATGTTGTCTGCTACTCCCCACGGCCATAGCGCCTCTAATCCCCGCGCCTCCTCTCCAGCCCCCAACGTTCAGCAGTCAAGAGGAGGGTCCGTTTCGTCCTCCAGGTCTCTATCGGGCCTGCGCAATGCCTCTACCAGCGTCTCCCAGGCGCGCGCCGCTTCCAACATCTTTTCGTTCTGCAACCTATGCGCCAACCGCAGATTAATCACACTCTCGCTCGCTGCCCACAAGAAATTCATGCTTCCATCTCTGCACGCTAGGTCCCCGATTGTGTTTCCAGTGGCTAGTTATCTCCCTTTTTGCTAGTATCAGTCCCAGATCTAGAAATTTGCTGGTCACTTGGTTGTGCTTTGTATGCGGAAACCAATGCAATAAACTCACTCCCATGTCCTTGTTAAGTTTTCTCTCCGTGACCAACTCCAGTGCCGTAAGTACTTCTCCCCAATATGCTGTCAGATTCGGGCAGGACCACAACATATGCCGAAAGTCCGCACCTTCTGACCCACATCTAGGGCAGCCAGCCGTTTCTACCTTAAAGATCTGCCTAATATGCTTTGGGGTCATATATGCCCTATGTAACACATAAAATTGTATGAGCTGAAACCTCGCGTTCCATGTACTCTTCCATGCTCTTTCAACTAGTTTAAGCCAAGTAGCGTCTGGGATGTCCCTCTCTAGATCCCGCTCCCACTTCCCCTTTAGTTTATCCATTGGTAGCCTCCCCTCCTGTTCCATTCTCCTATTAAGGCATGTGATGGCCTTAAACGTGCCAGCCGCCATAGCTACATACTGGCAGATTAAAGACGTCTCTGGTTCTATCAGCCCTGTCTTCCACCTGCGTTGAATAGCCGCCACCAGCGCTGCATGCAATAAGTAGTGTCCCCGCGGCAGGTCAAATCTGTCTCGTAAGATCGAGAACGACAGCAAGGTACCATCGTCATAGAGGTCGCCCACCATAAATACCCCCTTCTCCTCCCACTCTCCCAGAGCTGACCAGTCTCCTCCGTGGGGTAGCGCCGTGCATGCCCCTATCGGGAGCTCAGGCACATAAGGGCGCTCCACTCCATGCTTTTTATGACTCCTGACCCAGCACCGCTGCAGCGTTCTTTCTTCGTTCGTAATGGTGTCTCTATGCAGCTTCTGCCCTAGTAAGACATAGGAGAGCACATGCCTTGGCATCCAGCAGTTGGTGCCCGGATATGGCCCTCGAAACGTTGCTGCCACTGCCTGGGTGAGCCACTGGAGCTGGGCTGCCAGATAGTACCTTTCAAAGGCAGGCACTGCCCAACCTCCCGCCACCCTGGGGCGCATCATTGTGTCCAGAGCAACCAGTCTCCTATCATTTCCCCATATGAAATCTCCCACCATCGTTTTTAGCTGCCGGAACATTGCTCCAGGTATCCATATTGGGAGGGTCCTAAAATAGTATAGCAGTCTCGGTAACACTACCATTTTTAACAGTGCCACTCGCCCTGCTACCGACATCTTCAAGGTGGTCCAGAACTCCATACTCCCCCCGACTCCTCGTATTGCACGGCTAATGTTGCCCTCCAGGAGCCCGTCCTGAGTATGATAAATGACTGTTCCCAAATAGGGCAGGCACTGCGCCTCCCATCGGACCCCTTGCACCTGGGCCGGCGCAGGTAAGCTCGGCCTCACCGGGAAGAGACAAGTCTTTGACCAATTAACACGCAGCCCCGATCTATTCCCATATCCGGTCAGCAATTGTTTCGCCGCTGTTAGATCCTCTCCGGCGTCCCCCAAAAACATTAATAGATCGTCCGCATAAAGCAGTGAGATATATTGCACATCCTCCCGCAGTGCTAGGCCCCGGTAATGCTCTCCCGTGCGCACCAGCATGGCTAATGGTTCTATTGCTATTGCAAATAGCAGCGGGGAGAGAGGACAACCCTGTCTCGTCCCTCGCTCTACTTTACACCCCCGAGAGATCGTCGTGCCCGTTCGCACTCTAGCCGTGGCCTCAGTATAGAGGATCCGCTTCCATCTCGCATAATCTTCTCCTATGCCCATTTTCCCCATCACATAATATAAGAAAGACCATTCTAGGCTGTCAAAGGCCTTTTCAAAATCTACAGCCAGCACCGCCGCTCCCGTCGTAGAGTCTAGGACACGCAGGAGGCGTCTAATATTGCCAGCCGTATTTCGTTTGGGGATAATCCCCCCCTGATCTCCATGGACTAGGGATGTCATATAAGGGAGTAGGTGCGTCGCTAGTATCCTGTTTAAGATTTTATAAACCACCGTTAACATTGACAGCGGTCTATACAGCGAGGTTCTGTAAAGTTACACATTAATAAAGATGTCAGTCCTGTTGCTCATAGACAAGTTGGTTTTCATTTACAAGAAGCTGTTGAAAAAGAACTTGAATCATTACTTAGCATGACATAATTGAACGTTCAACTAATCCGATGCCATGGTTTTCTCCCATGGTGGTAGGGCCCAAAAAGGAGAGTGAAGAAGCTGTACGCATATCCGTTGATATGCACCAAACAAGCAAGGCAATTGAACAAGAACGACACACAGGTCTACATATAGCTGACATGATTGCACAATTAAATGGTGCAAAGGTTTTTTTCTCACCTTATTTAAATCGAGATTATCGTCAGTTGGAACTCGAAGAAGATTGCAGGATTATCACAACCATTTTTACACACGGTCTGCTTCAATTTAAAAGACTCAATTTTGGTGCGTCATCAGCTGCAGAACTTTTCCAAGACGCCATTAGACGCGTCATATGGCCCGATGGAGGTGCATTCAACTATAGCGATAACACATTGATTTTCAGAGCTACACAAAAGGAGCATGATAAGGCTCTCACCCAAGTATGTTGCTTACTGACTGACGCAGGCTGACTTTGAATGCAGATAAGTTTGAGTTCCACAAGACCAAGTTAAAATTCTTTGGCCATATGTTTTGTGATGGGGGTATGACACCCGATCCTGCTAGCGCTGTCTAATACTGATCCTTCATAAGATGTTTCTATGATACGTTAATTTCTTGGCATGGACAGCTACTGTTCAAGATAGATACTGTTCAAGACTCTGCGACCTTAAGAACTCACTTACGAGAGTGAGCGACTATTTTATTCCAACGCTTTATACAGAGGTTGTCGTTGACGCTAGCCTTGTTGCGTTAGGTGCTATCCTGGCACAACACAGCAGACAACACCATGCTCCAAAGCATATTGTGCCATATGCCATTACGTGCCTACTCTCAACATGAGAAAGAAAATTTGGCTGTGGTATGGGCTTGTGAACATTTCCATGTATTCTTGTTTAGAAAACCTTGACTATCCTCAGCAATCCAAAAGCCAAGATGCCTTTTCGTATTCAACGGTGGGGACTCCGATTACAAGAGTAGGATTACACTATTGTACATAATCCAGGGAAGGATCTAAACCCTGCTGACTACTTGTCCAGAGTATACAAGATCAAGGTACTCCATCCAAGACGGCTGAAGACTTCATTAATTTTACTGTAAAGTCAAATATGTCAGCTGCCAAATCATTAGCCCAGATCATCACTGCCAAGCGCCATGATTGTGACATGCTGAAGTTGAAAGATATAATTACACATCAGTCATGGAACCGCCATACTCGACCTCTCGTCAGTGATGGTGACTATCAAAAGTACAAAAACGATAAACAGTCTATAACTCAGGATGGAGTTATACTGCGAGGGTTGAGAATACTAATTCTTGTGTGTTTAAGGCAGAAAATAATTGAAGTGGCTCATGAAGGACATTGTGGTATTGTTGCAACCAAGAGAGCTCTCGCTAGAGTACCCATAATACTATTCCCAGGAACTGAGTAATTACTGGGCATTACTAGATTGTCTGACAGTAAGTTCCCAAGCTATTTTTACACCACAGACAGGTACGATTCTGAGCTGGACTATTTTACCACGTCCTGATGAGTTAGTAAAGTCCGGCAGTAGGCATCTACAAAATTGAGACTTGTGAAACGCGTATTCCTATGACAAATCCGCAAATTACCTGATATGGTCTAACTTCCAGACATCTCCTAATTTTGTGATACCTATCAAATTCTAGAGTGCAAACTCTGCGAAGTTAGCCTTGTGAACAAGCCATTTGCCCTGCCACAGCAGGGCTTCCCATTAGTATCCCATGTTATTGTATATGCTTTAGAGAACCATGCCAGATTGTTATGCTATCCTGGAAACTGAAGATAGTGCAAGTGGAATGGTTGTGCTATACAGGAGCAAAACAATGCCATAATGTTCCAGAAGCTCCAAATTCAAGTCGGATTGTTGGATCACTTCTATCTACATTTATTGGGATAAGCTGTGGAGAGGGATAGTAAAGTTGAGGTCCACTATACCCAGTCCAACATGGTAAGATAGCTGTGTGCAACTAGAATAGGCTACTGAGTGGCGAGGCCCGCCCACAGAAATTTACTGAGTAGGGATTGAAGCTCATTGAAGAAAATATTCTGTACTGTATGGGGAGAATTTAGTAGCATGTACAAAACGTGGGAAAGAATTATAATTTTAAACAGAGCCACACTACGAATAATTGACAGCAGAACTTTTGGCCAAGCTTCCAAATCCAACTTCCTATCTGGAGGGGAAGTGGAAATCATTTAAACAGGCTGGGGGTCTCCTGTAATTGGTACTCATGTGGATTTACTTCACCCAACATGGAGGCCTACCTCTTCACCATAAACCTGCAGAATCTCTATTAATCTAGGTATTGTATGATCACTCTGTTGTAGGTGGAGCAGCATGTCACAATTTTAAAATGATAGCTTACCATCGCTGCTTCCTCTACATTGGAACCCTGCTACCTGGGTATCTCTTCTAACCCACTTCACTAGGGGTTCCAACAACAAGATAAATAATAAAGGATAGAAGGAGCAGCCTAAATAAGAGTCACTTTCTATAATAAACAGGGTTGAGGGAAGCATTCTATTTACTCTCACTTGTGCCCATGAAGCCATATATGGTACTTGTAAAGTATGTAAGAAAGGCTAGACCGGACTTCATTTTGTTGAATACTTGCAGCATGATAGGCCAGTGCACAGTTAAGAATGTGTTTTCTATATCTATTAATAGTAGTGCATTTGGCCCTGTGAGTTTGTTAGCACTTACTATGAGGACTTGTAGAAATCACAGACTGAATCTAGATCTTCTGCCTGGCATGATTTAATATTTGTCTCCATGTACTAGTGAACGTACCACCTTAAACAGTCTGCTTGCCAGGATTTGTAGCAATGAGAAACGTTTGTATGAGGAGCATTCACTAGGCTTTTTATTGGGGTTTAGAATTACTTCTCAACGCCCGCTGATTTCAAGGTTAAGGTTTGTAACTCACCGGCCTTTTCAAACATGGCTCCTAGATGGCAGATAAGCAAAGAGGCAAACTTTTTAAGAATTCTGTTGGAAATCCAATGGAGCCTGGAGTTTTCCTGGATGGCATGCTAGCAATAACTTGCCGATTTCACCTTCTGTAACTGGAGGGGCTGGTTCTTAGCGGTCTTCCAGTGACAGTACACTTATCTGAAAGTAGTTTATAATGGGATTTTACCATTCAAAGTGGGGCGGTGGCATCTACCTTTTTCACAGCTTTTCATAATATTTAGAGAAGCATGTCACAATTTCTAGCACGGATGTTACTGTCAGCAAATTCATCATCATGAGGTTAGTCCCCAAATCGCTTTATCGCCCAGACTTGGGCAAAGGACACTTAGTGGAGAGTGGTCGAGCAGGTATCTAGGTAGTGTTTTTATAATTTTTTACTATGGTCAACAAAGTCAGGGGGGAAAAAAAATATATATATATGTATGCGAGTAATTGATTAACCATTTTTCGGTAATATGTTGCTTTCTCCATATGTACCTAAGCCTCAAAGCAGAGACCCACTTGGTGAGGCATGTGGATCTGTGTAGAGGGGTAGAGTTGGTATTCATGGGATCCTGGGAACTAATGTTATGTGGGGTATCGGGGCGATATGTGTCTCGCTAGGTAGTGCATCTGTGTGTCTCTGGGGGTGGGGGGGGGGGAGGGGGGGAGATCTGGTTGGCTTTGCTCCAGCATCTGGTCCTCGAGTGTCATGTGGTGTGTACTATGAATCGCGAGCGACGCTACGCATGTACTGCAGGAGGAGATCTAGTGCGCGTGCTTGCGGTTTAGGCTTATGGGTGTGTGTCTGTTGGGTTGTGCGAGTGGTCATCTGGGTCATCTTGAGTAGGCAGCTGATTGAATGTAGGCAACTGATTGAATTGGTGCAGCAGCATGGCCCACTCCATGGAAATGGGGTGTTTGCGTGTCTCCTTCACCTCTCTTAGTGTTTCTTCCTCTGTCACTACCCATTTGTGTACTGCTACCGTCCATGGCTCAGTCGGTGGGCCTGTGGGGGATCGCCAGTGCATGGCTATACTCCTTTTGGCTAACAAAATTGCTAGGGAGACAAATCGGGTTGGTACTTTGTGTTGCTTTCGTTTCCAGAAAATACCTTGCGCGCAGGCCTGCCACGTGTTCAGTTGTGTAAGCCCTGTAAGATCGTTGAGTGATTTGTGGACATTGTGCCAATATGGTTGCAGTGTGGGGCAGCTCCAAAATATGTGATGAGTCTGCTACCTGTGAATTACATCTAGGACAAAGGAACTGGGTGTCGGGGTAAAATCTTTGGAGACGTGCTGGTGTTACGTATGCCCTGTGTAGGATATAGAATTGTATATTTTTAAATTGTGCATTTCTAGACACCTTCTTCGGGTATTCAAGGGCCATCTCCCATTCTTTCTCATGCAGTGGGCGTCCTAATTCTTCCTCCCAGGTGGCTCGTAGGGCCTCTAGGGGTCTGTTTGCAAGTTCTTGTATGGCTTTATAAAGCCACGTGGTCAAGTGTCGCCCCGCTCCCATAAGTAAGATTGTGTAGGTGACCGGGTGGGTGTGGAAGGGTTTGGGCTGTCCGTCCTCAAATAGGGACTCCATTTCAGTGAGACCGCTGGCCGTCCATATGTGGAGCATGTTAGGGGTGTAATAGTGTTCATGTTTGGGCCAGCCGACCAGCGGCAGCAGTGGAGAGTCAGAAGGTTTCCCTGGCGACATACGGTGTATCTTTTGCATGCATTTTCGTGCCACTGCGACATGTATGGAATATGTGTGCCTCGGCTTGGTGCCTGGTAATAATAGGCGGCATAATTCTGGGGTGGGCAGAATCCAGAATCCCACCGCTGATCTGATGCCGGCCAGTGATTGCCTTCAAATATGTCGGACAGAGAGTGGTAGAAACGGATCCAGAGGTATCGAGGGGCCTCCGCACTCCAAGTCACTTTCTGGTCGCCCAACCAGATATCACAAGGACGGAGATTCGGATGTAGCGGGTAAACTGTGGATTTGTCCCAGTTTACTTTTAGCCCGGAGGCTTCTGCAAATTCAGTCAGTGTTGCCCAAATAGGTGTCAGGTCCTTGGTAATGTCTCGAACATAGAGGAGAAGATCGTCGGCGTACATGGAGACACTGTTCATGGTATCCGCTATAGGGATGCCCCAGTGTTCTTCTCGTCACAGCCGTATAGCTAGGGGTTCTACCGCGAGGGCAAAGAGGAGAGGCGAGAACGGGCAGCCCTGCCTCGTGCCTCTATGGACCACGAATTCTGGCGATATATATTGCCCTATGTGACTACGCAAAGTGAGTTTGGTACATAGAAGTTGTGTATACGGCTAAAAGGATAGGACCAAGTCCTGCTAGTCGTAGGACCGAAAAAATATACTGCCATGTGAGGGTATCAAAGGCCTTCTCGAGGTCAAGGATAAGGCAGGCTGCTCTGGGGAACGTGTCGCCCACTTGATCTTGGATATGGAATAGTCGGTGTATATTTTGGGACGTGTTTCTGCCAGGGACTAAACCACACTGGTCCGGATGAACCAGGGGTCGTAGAATTTGTGTGTATCGATCCGCTAAAATCGTCCCTAGGTTCTTACAGTCAGCGGATAAAAGTGTAATGGGGAGGTAGGAGGCCATTTGTTGCAGGACACGGTTTGGCTTCAGAAAAGTCACAATAACTGATTCCCGGAGGGATCTCGGTAACTCTCCCTTTTCCAACGCTGTTGCAAACATCGGCACCAGACGGGGGACCAGCAGGGGGTGAGAAGGTTGTGTAGTATTCTAGGGGGAACCCATCGAGCCCCGGTGCTTTGTTGCGAGCTAGAGCGTGTAGGGCGTGAATAACGTCGGCAGATTGTATCTCAGTATCTAATGCTATTTTGTCAGCCTTCGTGATTCTGGGGATCGTCAGTGGGTTTAGAAATTGATCTAGAATTTCCTGTCTGATCGGCGCTGGGCTATGATAAACCCCTGAGTAGTACTGATGGAAGGCCGCGAGAATCTCGTCCTGGGATCGTACTAGATTACCGAGGGGGTCAAATACTTCAGTTATGGGCTTTACTTTGGTGTCTTGTTTAGCTAGCCATGCCAATAATGTAACCGTTTTATCTCGTTCCTTGTGCATCAGAGTTGTATACGCCCTGAAATTTTACCAACGGAGGTCAACGCAGGCAGCTAGGTACTCTGTTTTGGCTTTGGCCACTTGTGCCGCCGCTTCGTCAGTGAAGTAATTTCTTTTGGTAGCAGTGGCTAGTTGTGTTTCGGCTTTTGCGAGTGCCTGTTCTAACGTCCGTTTTACTCCTATTATTTGCTTGATACATTCTCCCCGTACCACTACATTGAAAGTGTCCCATTCCACTAGTGTTGAGGACGCTGTCCCAGCATTATTAGTGAAGTAATCCTGTAAGCTTTGTCCCTGTTCGTATTTGAAGACTTGGTCCATCAGGCAGTCCCATGATAGTTGCCAGGTGGGGACGGGGGGTGTGGGGGTCTCGAGTTTAATCGCAAAATATGGGCATCGTGGTCAGAGATGATCCTACCTAGGTAGTCTGTGTGCTGAATTTTGGGTAATATTGCTGTGAAGCATAAAAATCTGTCTAGGTTGACTCGTAGGATATGTGGTACGGAGTGAAACGAATATAGTCGAGTCTGAGGATGACGCATCCTCCATGAGTCTTTGAGCGCCCATTGTGTAACCCAGTCTTTGAACCGCTCTTTCTTTATGGGCTGAGGAGTGTGTGGGCGGAGGATGAGAGCGAACTAAGGTGAGGTTTAGTGTGCAGTTATAGTCGCCCCCTAATATCCATGGTACGGAAGCAAATTGGGCCAAAACCCCTGTGAGGCGATCCCAGAACCTGTCCTGCTCCATGTTCAGGGCGTAGATACTGCCCAAGAGTACTGATTGCCATCTAGAAGTCCCTCTAATAAGGCGTATCTACCCTCCGTGTCCACCACCCGTCGGAGTTCCTGAAATGGGGTCCCTGGTCGTACCCAAATCAGCGCTCCACGTGCATATGCGGAGTATGACGTGGCATATATGGTTCCGCGCCATTTGGACTGTAGTTTACCTATCTCGGTAGTGGTGAGATGTGTCTCCTGTAAAAACACGATCTTAGCGTTCTGGCACTTCGAATATAAGCATATAGCGTAACATTTGCTTGATGTGTGGAGGCCTCAAGTGTTGAGTGTTAGAATGCTGATGTCAGTGTTCTGTGCAGTCATGGCCATGTGTTGCTGTTGGCATGTGTCAGGATGGCCTGTGTCAGCCGGAGCATAGTGGTCCGTGGATCCCCGGTAGCGTGAAGAACACATATGATACGCGATGTCGCCCAGTCGCGCGCTGCAGATACCCTTTTGTGTGAAGTTCCATGAGGGGGTGGGACTTTTTGGAACGGGGTTTGTAAACTGTAAACTGGGGTCGGGAAACGGTTCCAATACCAAGGACCTATCGCTGGCTGCGATACGTCCAAACCGGCTCTCATAAGTCCTGAGAGTGTAACAACATGTTGTGGGGGTGGCAGTGCGTGTGTGTGCGTGGCAATTCGCCGGTCGGGCGTTTGTAGGATCATTGGGCGTCGTCTGGAGTGCGCTTAGTCTTGTCCGTACTACGTGCACTCAGTGAGTGAGTCTTGGTTACATAAGTTTGTGCAGAATTATCTGTTGGATTATCTCATGCCGAGAGAGTGTTCATTTGCCCATCCAGTAAGGCATCCACTGTCTGGGGGGTGACTAAGGGAGGCGTAGGTGAATCTGTTCCAGATTGTGTTCCAATCCTGTCGTCCTCTCCCTCCGACGAGAAGATGTGCGGGGTCTGATCCGTGTCCTCCGCGAGGGGGAAGTTCTGTAACTCAGTCACTGCTCGGACCTCACGCCGTTCCTTCATGATTTGCTCCATGTCTGGGGAGTCTTGGGTGTGCGTCCCTGTTGTCTGCGTTGCTGTTTCGGGTTGCGTCTCCTGGTGCGTGGTGGTTTGAAGCTTGGGCCACATGTGTATTCTGCCCTGGATTGTTGCGCACAGTGTTGGTCTGCCCAGTCATGCGCCTCTTCGGCGTTTCTGAAGAAGATGGTAGCGCCATTATGGATAATTTTGAGGCGGGCAGGAAAGAGCAGGGAATATTGTATAGTGTTCGCCCGCAAGCGACGTTTGACTTCCAGGAACGAAGTTCTTTGTTGTTGCACTGCTCGTGCGTAATCGGGGAATATCATTATCTGTTTGTTGTCGACATGCAAGGGGCCTGCTTGTCTGGTGGGATAAAGTACTGCATCCCAGTCACGGAAGTGTAAGAATTTCGCCGGTCTGGGGGCGGATCCTGGTGGAAGTTTGCGGGCTGGGACCCTGTGGGCACGTTCTATGGAGAAGAATGCTGTCCGGTTAGCTGCGGGAGTGAAGAATTTCACCCATGTTTCTACGTACTCCAGTGGGTTTGAACCCTCAATTCCCTCTGGGAGACCCAGCACGCGGATGTTACAGCGCCTTGAACGCCCTTCTAAATCGTCCGCCCGCTCCTCCATGGTGGCCAGACGGCGCAGGATATCTTGGAGCACCGTTTTGTGTGCCTTGACAGCGGGTTGTAGGTCGGCTAGTGTCTTCTCCCCGTCCTTCACTTTGTCGGCCAATTTTCGATGGTCTTCCATGATATCTATCGTCAGGGTGCCAAGTCGTTCCTCCATAGACACCCTGGAGAGTTCGATGGTTGCCAATACCTGATCCAGTTTGTCCGAAATTGATGAGTTAGCTTGAGACGCGGTAGTCTTGGCCCATGTCCTGGTGTTCGGCATGTTCTCTGGTGCAGTCTCGGGTACTATGGTATGTTGTGATGCTTTCAGCTTCCCCATTCCGGTGATTGAAGGGGGGGGGGGTCCCCTACGCTGCGAGCATCGTCAGTGGCTGCACGCTGTTGGTGCGGCTCGGTGCCAGGCTTGTTAGTCCCACGTGTAACTTGCGCTCACCAGGTGCTGCGTGAAGGTTGTAGAGGGTCCGTAAAGGTCCAGGCGGGAAGATACCTGCGTGCCAGTCGTTCCCTGAACAGGCCCGCTTCCCTGCAGTTTTGGGAAAGGGCGGATACTGCCAGGAGGGTTGAGAACTGCGTGCTTTGTGCAGGAGAAGGTTCTTTGCAGAGGTCTTAGCGGGGGTCGCAGGCGCCCCCCGCCCTGAACTGAGCCTGTAGGCCTATGCAGGCACGACGTGGATCACGATCATTGAACCGCCATGTTGAGGTCAGGCATCATCCATCCCAGGTTCGCTCAGTTCCTGCAGTGAGGGGGTGGGAGGGGTTCGCCTTAACGTTGCCTGCCGTTTCAGGGGGAGTCGCCTCTCACCTCTGTCTCATTGGTGCATTGTGCTCTGGTGGCTCAGGTGACTCCGTTGCTCTATATTAGTCCCATTGTCTGCCTTGGTCTCTGGGCGCCATTTTGAGGTCAGGCGGCACCGGCTGCGGATGGTCCCGTGAGCTGCAGCAGGGTCGGGGTGAAAATCAGTCGCCTCTCACCTCTGTTTCGTTGGCGCCTTGTGCTCTGGTGGCTCAGGTGACTGTGGCTCAGTCCTGCTGTCTGCCTCAGTCTCTGGACGCCATTTTGAAGTCCACTGACATCGGCTGAGGATCGTCCTGGGAGTTGCAGCAGGGTCGGGGTGGCAATCCGCTCCCCTCCTCTGGGTCGCTGGTATCAGGGTCTCATGGGCTGGCACCCTCCGTTCCCATTCGGTTGCGGCGCAGGTCTGGGGGTCTGTTTGGGCAGGGTCGCCGTGTCCAAAATGGCAGGCCGTCTCTAGTCATCGCCGCCTGTGCTTGTCTCGGTGTGCCTACTCGGGGTGGAAGTAAAGAATCCCCGATGCCGGGCTGTACCCTCGCTGCCACCTTTGTCCTGGCCTGTGTGGTTCGCGGTACCCGTCTCCGTTGTGTGACTCCGGTTCGATCTCCTCCGGTCTGCCATCAGGAGCAGGCGGGCGCCATCTTGCCTCCGAGGCTCGGGGTCCCGATATTTTGGAGTTCCGTTGGGAATAAGCTCAATTGATAGAGGAATGAGGCACCAAAGGTGTTGTGGACGTTCCTACACCTGGATGCGGGCTCAGCGGTCCGTTACAACGCATAGAAAAGGGCAATGTGCTGGCCCGATCACAGAGCATCAGCAGGACACGTCTGCCATTGCAGCCTGCTTGGCCACGCCCCCCGTAGCTGAGCTAAGTTAGTTGGCACATAGACAATGAATATTTACCATGGCTGCCCATCAAGTTGACCAGTCACCATTTAGAACCTCCTCTGTTGTCCATTTTCAGTTTATTACCAATTTATCCAAATGACTTCCAAAGTAATACTGCAACACCTCTTGTTCTCTGGACGAGACATGAGTAAAATACTCTTGGGTACCCATGCCATTCTGTACCTAGTAGGTGCATTTCCTGTAAAGGGAAAAAACAGGGAGTGCTGCTTGGTGCATTGTATTGCATTACTATACCTTTCTTTATTTTACAATTTAGGAAGTTTACAATCCATTATGTCACTCGATATTGCGTTTGCAAGTCAACAAACGTGTAGGGGCTGTAAAAAGTACTTTCTTATTTTTAAGAGCCACTTCCTATTAATAACCATAACCAACCACAAATAACTGATGCCATCCCTCCCTCTCCACCCCCTCCAACTCCCACCTACCCCACATTTCTGGAATAGAAGTATTGGTTACCTCTATAGAAATCTTTATGCAGAAAAGAAACCATAATTAAATAATTTCTAGCAAATGTGAAAAACAAAGTAAAAAACCAAGACTAGTATTTCATAATTTGGGAAGAAGCTTCTCCCTATATTAAAGGTCTCAGCCTTCATCAAAATACATGACTGTGTTGGTTATTGCCATACGCAGAGTCCCTAGCAGGTCTCTGGCCAGAGTCTGTCATCAGCCTTTATCTTTTTGGTCCGTCCTGAGCTTGACAGGTCCATTTTACCTGCTTCGGCTGGACATGCATGTTTGTGTGAGGAGGGTCTCCCTATGTATCCGCTCTACTACGGCCAGATCTCAATGTCCCTCCAACTGCCCTCTCCTCCCTAGCAGTCAGTATCGACTGGTAGTGGTTTTGTTCCTCGTAGGAATTGACTCCATCCCTTATCGTGCAGTTTTTAAGGTTTATCCACTCCATTGCCCTGTCCGACACCACCTCAGATGAATCGAAGAATAATGTCAAAGAGTTGTAGATGCCTTGAGCTTATCTGGAAATAACTTGTATTTAATGTTCATTACCTTAAGTTTAGCTTTAATTACTTCAAAGAAATTCCTTTGTTTTTGAACTTGGCAGTGAAGTTAGGGAAAAGTTATGATTTTGGGTTGGTTTGCCCCCTTGAAGATAGCATCCATATTTCAGTAGTATTTGGACAATAACAGGATGAGAAGGTCCCTGGGGGGTTGTTTCTATATCAGTGCCCTTTGGGCCCTCTAGTATAAAGACGAGAGATCTAACAAGTGGCATCCAGGAGATAATCTATTGTTGAAGTAATTTCTCAGATTTCGGGATCTCAACTGCCTCTAGAAATCCAAAGATTATTTCTCCTCTGCCTCTCCCTGCATCATCTACACATTCTTCTAGATGCTGAGATGTGGTTGCCATCAAAGACTGAGGTATTAAGGTCTCAAACCGTGTCTTCGGGTTCAGCAATATGTCACGCTGCCTCATTACCCTACCCACCACGTTTAGAAGATCTTGCCGTAGTAAAGGGACATCCGCTGCCATTTTGCAAAATGTGGTTCTGAGAGCTAGGCGTTGGGCCTTTACTATTAGGAAGACAGCTTTAGTTGAGATACTGTCTACAGCCTGTGGGTCGCCCTGTGACTCCACGACAGCAGTCTCCACATAATGGTTTGGTTAGCACACCGTTCCATTTTGGTATGAGCACTCTGGGATGTCCCTTTGTCTTTCGGCACTGCATAGGTTACAGGGAGGGGTGGGACCTTCACCAGTACCCCAAAGCAAGTGGCATCAAGGAGATCCAACGTTGATTAGACTGCTGAGGATTTAGGCGAGGCAGGAGTCTCACCCTGGCAAAGTGCAGGATGTCAATGGAGGGTGGATCAGACCCCGACCACACTCTTCGTTGCCTCCAATCTCCCTCACAAAAGGTGGTAAGTATCTTGTTGTTTTCTGGATGCACAGTTGAATTCACCCAATGTAATTTTCTTTGGGGGTCTACATCAGGTCACAAACTGGCCCTCTGACACTGAAGAATTGGTGTCCACTTGCCGTTGTCATAAGCTCACTTACAGCCCATTTTCACAGCATTGCTGAGTCAATTTGTGAGCAGAAAGAGCAGCTGGGAGGATGGGATCAACTCTGAATGAATGGTCCCATGTTGTGTCTGCCTCAATGTGTTGAATGCACGACCACTGAAGATCATCCTGCTGACAGGGGAAGGTGGGGGGGGGGGGGGGGGGGGTTGGGGGGGTGGCAGCCTCAAGGTGCAGGGTCATTCTTCAACAGGGTGGTCCTAAATGTGTGCCTGCAATGCAAAGTCTAAAATCTTAATCCAAGGTGCTTCACCCTTCGTAGCACATACATGCAGGGAGATTGACCTGTGCCCTGTCCTGCAGAAAGCACCTCCCCCCCTGTTCACCAAATTGTCCACTTCGTAGTCCACTCCTCGTAGATGAAAGAAAGGAAGCAGCCATCTAAGTCACCCTCCGAAGCCCCTCACAGGCAGTCTGACCCCGCCTGGCTCTGTCCAGGCCCCAGCTATAGTTGGCGAGGGTGATCCCATCGAGGGCACTCCGTTGAAGCAAAAACAGGGGGCAGGGTGACGAAAAGCCACCTGGCTTGCAGCTCACATGGTCCAACCCATTCCTATCTGGCTGCTTCCAGGACCCCCTATTTGAGCAAATCTAACTCCCAGACTTAGAATGCTCCTTAAAGGGGCATACAAATACCCATGGAAAGTGAGAGGAGCTTGGAGACAGGAGCAGAATGAAAGGAAAAAAAAAAATCAGACAATAGGAACCACCTAGTCTTCATAGGCACTACTTTTACATCCGAAGCAAGCAAAGGACATAATATCCACAGGGACTCTGAATCAACAAGTCTGAAGATGTAATCATCTCTGAAAGCAAAGCCAACATCAAATTAAAACCCTCCATACCTGACTAGGTGTTTCTCAAGGATCAGGAATCTGTATTGCCTGACGCCTGAGACATGCTGGTTTTGGTTGATGGCAAGATGTTTAAAGCCTATTTTGTTAATCGGACAACTAGACATTCAGGTAGGAAAGTAGGGCAGAGCAGAGGCACTCTTGTGCTCTTTGCCAATGAGGGAGGTCAATCAAATCTCTTCACATTGGGAAAAGTGAGAAAGCATCTCACCGCCAAGTCTCGCATACAGGGAGCTTGCCCCCATGTAAAGCATTTCTCGAGCTGGAGAAGACAGCCTGGGGGTGGACTCAATGGGAGATGCGGTGGCAATCTTAACAGCTCTTATGTGCAGCATGCTGAAACAGCAACCCTCCTTGCATATTTCACCATGGTTGATGCATACTGGACTTCCGACTTCCCAAGAGAGGGGGGAAACAATGGTGAAGAGCACAGCTCCAGCACTGGCAATCTGGAACTAAAGGGTACTCTCTCATCCCAGCCTAAGTCAAAGCTCTCATCACTGTTTTCCTCTCATGACTGGCCCTAGTACGTCTGCTCCGGTGGGACTATAGTGACTCTCCTTCTGTTCCCTTTCATAGCCTTTTCTGCTTCTGATAAACTGATCTCTTCTCTTTAGGATTTTGCACATATCTCTGTATTCTCTAGTAACAGGCTGCTGCTGTAAATCCATCATTCGGCAAAATACAAAAGCAGACTGGGAAGCCTGGAGCAAACTATTACGATAATCTATTCAGTAATGCCTATAAGTGGTCTCCGTTTATAAAGTGAGTGGGATGCATGGCTTTTACCTTTAGAGGCACTAGTAAATAAATGTGAACTACTGCTATAAATCAGCCCTAAATCTGTAGACCAACCTAAAGCCACTAAATTCATCTGGTGAGCGTAGTGTTAGCTTGAGTAAATTAATAGTCGAGCTGCTCCGAACGGACAGCACAACCTTTATGGGACCACTCATTCTTCACCAGATCTTCAACATTTCGGTCCTAGAAGGACAGTCTGTCTAAGAAATATTATGACATGCATTCCTCTCAGCTCCTGGCTCTATCCAGAAACCAAACCATTATGGAAGTGCGTTTGCTGCAGTTATGTTTCCTTTAGAAAACATGTAAAGTAGAAGTGTGTTGTGCATAGTCTTTGTGTGTCTGCATGTCATAAGGTGGGTGGTTCTGTAGAATGTGTCTTTGAAGAGAATGCATTGTGTGTGTATTGGGTGGTGCATGTCTACGCAGGGGCATGTCTGCAAAGAGTGTAGGTCTTTGCAGCGTAAGGAGTGGAAGAAGTGTGTGATTTTGCTGGGAATAAGTCTGCTGGATGCATGTCATATGTGCATGCTGCAGAGAGGTAATGGTTTTTCTGTGTATGAAGCATTCCATTATGTATATTCCCACTACCAATGCCTCTCGCGCTTTATGAACAGTCCTTGAGTGAGCTATTATTAAGTGTGTGCATCTATTTGGCACGTGTGTTTGTGTGTTTTGTTTCTGAAGGAAGCTTATTTGCCATCTGTGTCTGACTGCAGGGTGAATGTATGTGTTCTACTTTTCAAGATTTGTGGGCGATCTATTGTGTGTAGAATAAGTGGGTCTTTGCAATTTATGTTTGTGTATGTCTGCATACCTGTAGGAGATGTGTACATGGGGAGGGGGGCATATGCCTGACCGCTGGGTGTCGTTGTCTGGAGGCTGTGCTTGTGCATTAATAAATAACTTAAAGTCCTGTCCATATTATCTGTAGTATTTTGTGAAGAGTCCTTAGTTAGTGCAGTATGTAGAGTATGTACGTCTCTGCACAGTACGTCTAATACTCAAGGTTATGTTTGTCTCAGAAGGCCCTGCCTATCCGCAGAATGAATGTGGGTCTATCTGCAGGGTCGGCGTGTATCATCTCTTTATGTAAATTCCTGTTTATGCCACCTGTTGGGTTTTCAATGTTGATCTCAAGTACCTTTGTTGTATCTGCTCTTACTTTCATCACTTTAGGAAGCTCCTTAGTGAAATACATAATGTTTAATCATGGTCACTCATGGAAAACCCTTGATTAAACACGGATTCTCACAATCACAACAAACGTAAATATGAGGCAATACCTCTCTCTGATGGAAATACATATTATTTCTGGTAATATTATGCAGTCTGCTCAATGTTGATGCACTGATCATCTTTTCATCAGTCTATTCATCTTCTCTTCTTCACAAGCCCACATCCACTTTCAACACTGGGTCAAATTATTTACATCTTGCTAGTAATCTCTTCAGATAGGCCAATGATTGAATGGGAAGGAAGCCTGAACTCCCCTCTCTCCGATATGGGCTGGTTTTCATATACTGGTGGACTGCAGAGTTCAGTTACTTAACTCTCACAATTTACAAACACTAGAGTCACACCCTCTAATTCTGAAAAGTGGCAGATGAGTTTATATTAAATCGAGTGCTGCACAAGAGAACGAGACATTAGAGGCAGAATTCCGCTTGTCTAGCACATTTCTCCATGCCTGCAATTTCATTGTGATGAGGGTCTGAGATACAAGCACATCTTGTTAGACAGAATTTAGACCGACAAAATATAAAGTATTTCCCTGGATTTGGGGTCATTATTTTACTTTCCTCTACTGGTGGTCTTGCATTAGCATACTTATGTAAATGCATAACACTGTCTTGTGGCGAGCCATCCCAAATATCTTCCGTTTAGAATATGAAAGTCACATATAGGCATGTTGTAACCTCCTCAAGGAATGAAAATCAGCGCATTCCCGTAACGGTCATCACATCTTAACACGTCCCATGCAGCTTGGATGCCTATAAAGCAGTCTGCATATCTACTTATATTCTAACTTACCACGGATGCTTCCTACGCATAATGACTCTTAATCGGACTTAATCTCTGATTTACATTTTGCTTCTATTGGGAAAGTGGATATAACGTCCTATTTAGCTCATGAGCCCTGAAAAATCGGGTATTCCACTAACCATGTGTTGACTATGGCTACGTCAATATCATGGTTTTTTCAGAATCTGTACTTAGTAATTCAGGCATTTGGACCCTTAGACATTGATTAATGATTGACATATCATTTGTGTCACTGTCAATTCCATTATGAATTTGAAGCTCATTTGCTAACAATAAGAGAATAAAATGTTGCCAGTATTATCCCAAACAAAGCTTATGCTAATAAACAGGACTTACTGGACCCTTGGAAGGATTTTTAAACTTAAACTCAGCCAGAGCCCTACATGCGGGAATTGTAATACACATGTTGGCGACCTTGTCCACGTGCTATTCCAATGACCCACCTTACAAGCATATTGGGACAAAATATTTGTGTATACAAAAATACATTTATCATCAACCCCCAAGGGCATTTTCCTATATCCTGCTGGGCTTTCTGGACCCAATGCTTCCAAATGTGAATGACCGCTATTTGCTAGACCTTATGCTTACACTGGCCTGCAAAATAGTACTCAATAAGTGGAAGAACACCAAAGAAGTCTCCTTCAGAACGTGGCAAGAATGGTTGTCCTTCCTCAGGGGGCCGGACAACTTCTCTCTTCATTCCTCTCCATGGCGCACTCCACATAGGAAACTATGGAGGTCCCTCGATGCCTTTTCCTTTACATTTGACCCACACTGAAACCCATCTCACTGCATTCCATCACACACAAACAGTACCTAGAATCATCGCATTCTAAAAGGAGTCCTCCCACCTGCCTCCCCATCACTAAAGATGGTTTCTTATAGGATTGTTTTACGATTTCCTATAACGTACCTTAGTGGTTTTGCTATGTCCTCTACTGTACACCTGTAATGTATGTAGAATGCGATATTCATAGTCCACCTGAGCCTCTCAAACTAACTGCACTTCCTACTGCAACGCACTTGGATAACTTGCTGTCTTTTCATTTTGTATTATTCTTTCTTGAAAATCAATAAAAAACAATTTGAAAGATAAAGTAAATTTTGGTATATCATTTGTGTCACTGTTAATTCAATTATGAATATGATGTTAATTTGCTAATAATTAGTCAACTTTAAAATACTAGATGAATTAATTTGCTGGTGTCAATTTATATTTTCTTTAATGCTGTTCCTATACTCTTCACAATCTATTTTCCATGCTTTCGACAATTTTATATGTGGTGATTTTAATGCGAAAATGCAACCCTTCAGTAGGCTAACAGATTGGGTGAATTAGCAGTTTCAAATGGGTCTAACACATTTTTAACCTTCTGATGCAAAGGGTCAACCTTTACATAACTTCTGCTCCACTGAAGACATTATCTCTACCTGATCAGGCAGCCATTCCAACCTACTGCACAAAAAGCACTTACGTTTTTAACAGTTTGAAAATGAGCCCCTTTGGAAACTTTAGAATTTGAAAATGCATAGAAAATTACCATAAACAGAGTGAGAGGGAATCTAATAATAAAATACAATTGATATATAGCCAGGATATGAATTGAAACTGGAAATCACAGCTCATTTCAAGGTGAATTGGTGACCCCACTAGCAAAAGGCTACAAAGATCCTAGATTTAGTGAAGGAAGGGAGTGTGAAAGATGATTCCAGAGGGTCCGAAGTCTTACGGTACTGTGTAAGGCAATAAGATCAATTGTTTCAAGGGGTGCACCAAAGAACACGTGTACTAGAGAACCACCGAGTAGTGCAGATAGACAGCGGCATGAGAAATCTCCAAGGAAAAAGAAAAAGTCTTTCCACTAATGATCACATTTTTATTTTATCACATCTTGTTCAAAAGTATACAATAGCAAAAACGATGAAACTATATGCAGTTTTCATTGACTTCTCACTTGCCTTAGAACTATTGAACAGGTATGTCTTGAGGGACACAATTCGAATTAACGGGGAGTCAATGTCTAAGATACCAACAGGTGAAGCACATCTTGCTAGGGTACAGGGTCCTCCTTCGCAACATCGAAGAGGAAACCCCCTAGAATTTTGCGTTCTAGAGGCCCAACTGCATAAACAAAACCTCATAAATCTATGCCTCTTTGCTCATATATAGCCTGCCTCCCCTGGATGTCCTACACAGTAGATGGGAGATTGACCTGGGAAAGCTAGAGGATGACACCTGGGGGGGGGCGAACTTTTAGATAACCGAAGGAGGTAGCCATCCAGACGAGATACCGGCTGGTATAGCTGAAGCTGTTCCACAGATCTTACTACACGAGAACCAGGCTATACAAGATGGGGAAGACAGGCAAAGACAGATGCTTTAAGGGTTGCAGACGGAGTAGGATCCTGGTTCATACCTTAGTTGATTGGCCTAGGTTACGGAGATCCTGGGAGATGGTGAGACGCAGGAACTCCATGGTCCTGAACTGTTCCCTTACACACACACACCACAAATGACAAAGGTGGGGTGGGGGGGGGGGGGGGAAGAGTAGACACTGGACCAATACCTACTCCTCTTTTGCAATGTGGCTTTAATTGTGGCTGGGAGGGACATAGTGCAGTATTGAGGGGTGCCATCAGGCCAACAATTTCCGAATGGACTGCAAAAATGAACTGGTGCATGCAAGCAGATGAGGTGGTATATTAAGTGATGGGGTGTCTGCGCAAATTAGAGAACGTGGGGACTATAGAAGGGAATCTGAAAGGACTCAGTCAGACAGCCTATCATAAGATGCCAAGACAGATGACAGTGGCGAGACCGCATCAGATGACGGAGATTCCTGGCCAGGTGCTGGGAGGAATGAGTTGGGACAGAACAAGTACTCAGAGGCCCCCATCTTGTGTCTTTTTCTCTCACACAGTAATTGTCTGCATCCAGAGATGCTGGCAACCTTGCAAAACGTCCCCAGAATCGAACAAATTACAGTGCCCCTTTTGCTGTACACCAATGACTGTAGTGCTAAAAGTCTACTGAAAAGATTTTGTAAAGGAGGGGTAGACGAGTGACAGAAGACAGAAGACAGAGCAGAAGCTGCAGTCAGCGACTGTTGACGTCAGAAAGACCACGCTCTGATTGGATGGTAGATCAGAATAGTGCTCGCGCTAGGATTGGTGCGTTAGTGTGAGCCGCGCAAGGATTGGAAGGGCTATTTAGTGACGTAAACGTTCCAGGATTGGTGCGTTAGTGTGAGTCGCGCTGCAATTGGTTGAAAAATTCGTATTGTATATATATATATATAATACGGAAAGAGTAGAGAGTTCTTTGTAAACGCTAAAATGTATTACCAAGAAGAGAAAAAGAAGAAGACATTTTTTGGTAAAATTAAAAAGTGGTTTAGCAAGGATAAAGATGTTAAAACAAGAGAGGGTGAGTTGTTACCTCCACCGAAAACACCTGCATCCTTCATGGCTGCAAGACATGGGTTTCATACCTGTATATGGTTGGAGAATTGGGTTAGGTATACTAAAGAAGATGGTGTTCTAGCATTTCCAGAACATGGTTCATTTAATCTGGCCGTGTTGAGAAATTTACGGGAAAAGATGCTATGTCTTGACCCGAAACCGAGACCTACACAGTTCGAGGCTTTAGTGGAATGGGAAGAGGAAGTACATGAGAGAGAAAAACAAAGATCTGGAGGGTACTATAGGTATATGTTTGGGAGGAGACATGATCGTGAGACTCATCATGATCGAATGAAAAGGTGGCGAGATGTTAGTATGTCAGAGGGATTATATCCGATGAGAACAGTTGAAGGAGGAGCAGAAAGGGTTCCTGAGTCAGAAATAAGAAAATATGGAGTTAATGAGTATGAGGATGAGGTCTTGAATGACATGATTTACAAAAGACCACCTCCATATAGACCAGAACCGGATAAAAGTACACCAGTTGTTTCTCCGATAAGAGATACAGTTTGTGTTAGTGAGACAGAAAATGAGACACCTGAGGTAAGAAGTGATCATTACCTTGATAAGAATGCCAGACAATTAGCCAGAACTACAACAGAGTTGACTGAGAAGATTAGGGAGTTAACGAAGAATCTAGAAGCTGTTACGGTGCCTGTAACAATAGGTCCGGTTATGCCTGTGTTTGACAAACAGAGGACAGGTGAGAATGGACTGGTGATTCCATATGTTGGGAATAATCTGACAAATTCAGTTGGTCCTTCAGGAGATTCAGGCAAAAGAGCAGAAAGAAGTGACCTGAGACAATCAAGACATGACACATGTAATGAAATATTGGATGCTAGTGAAGCTAGTTGTTCAGGGATGCCAATTTTAGAACCGCAAAAGAGAGTGGTTCCAGTGAGAAAAACTGCTGAAATAACAGTTGATGATTTGAATGATTGGATGAAGGTTCTACAGAAAAAGGATAAAGATTCACAAGTAATTGATGTAGCTAAGTTGCGTGTAGAACTAGAAGAGCTTGTTACAGGAACAGTTCCAACAGAGATTCTGAAGAGTCCTCATGATGGTGAACTAATGTTTATGTGCAAGAGTGTTACCTGGAGAGCAAGAAATACACATGACAGGCTAAGAGCAATAGCGAATGAGCAGGGAGTTGACATTGATAAAGTGAAAGCTTTACAAAGAACTTACAGGATGGATTTTACAGAGAAGGATATTGAAAATTTGAATGCTACTGGTAGAACAGGACAGATTAAGGAAATGGTAGCATTATTGCGAAGATGGGGTGATGTAGAAAAGTGGAAGGATAGGTGGTACAAGAAAAGAGATGAGGCTGAGGATAGAACAACTTATTCAGCATTTCCAGTGAGAGAAAAGGAGAAACCAGTGGATAATTATCCTATGAGAGAAATACCTGGAGGAGGATATGTACATGTTCCATGGACCAGACAGGATATTTTATCATTCACGAATGATTTCCCTCGATTGAGAGAAAAGCCCGTCGAGTGGTATAGGCAGGTAGATAGGTTTGTGAAATTGTCAAAAGTGCTGTGGGTTGACCTGAATAGTCTGTTTGATATAATTGTTCCAGCAGACTTGTGGACTGAGTGTAAAATAGTTGTGAGTTGGCCTACTGAGGAATATCCAAGAGACCCAAGAACAGGGGCACCAGATCCAGAGGTAATGAGGAAGTATGATCAGGTGATGGTATACCTGAAGAGTAAAGTACCTGCAAAAGAGACAGACTGGGTAAAGATAGATCGAACACAACAGGAAGCGAAAGAATCAGTTCATGCTTTTTACGAAAGGCTGATACTGGCTTTTAAACAATTCAGTGGAGATGAACACCTGGGTGACAAAGATTTGAGTCATTTTGTATACAGATTTGTATATGGCCTTAGACCTGAAATTGGTGAGAGAATTCGTGAGCACACAGTGGATTGGCAGAGTAAGAAAGTAGATGAGATCCTGAGGCATGCAAAATACTTCAGTGATGAAATTGAAGCAAAACAAAGAAAGCTGAAAGAGAAAGCAATGTGGGCACAAGTGAAAGTTGCGGAGAGACAGGAAGCACAGTTAGTGGAACAAGCGAATAATCCAGGAAATAATGCAGGGAATAGACCTAGATATGCAGGGAAAGGAAAAGGAAGTCTTGAGGAAGCGAAGAAAAAGTTTCCTTGTCACAACTGTGGCCAATTGGGGCATTGGAGATCGGAGTGTCCTAATCCACCATTAGTAAGTAATGAAAGTAAATCCTTAAATCAACAGGTGCAGAACGAAGGAAATAATCAACCGCAGCAACAACAGAAAGTTGTGAGACAGCAGAGTCAAGAGCCAAAACCGCCCTTGCCGCAGAATAGAGGGTTACAAAAGTATAATCAGGATTCAGGATTCTACAATGATGAGCAGGTAAACAAACCAAGACGTTCTAACAAAGTACAACAGTACTTGTTAAAGAGTGAAGGGAGTGAGTCTGAGGGTGATTATTGATGGTGCCGAGGAGAGGAAGAAGAGTGCATACTTGGTGCAACTCTAGAAATAGACCAGGCAGGACCATTTGTGGATGGGAAAATAAATGAGGAGAGTGTTACTTTTTTGGTAGACACAGGTGCGACAAGATCAACTGTCAGGTCAACAGATGTTAGAAATCTTCCTCTCTCGGATGAAGCAATCCAAGTAGTTGGTGTAGCCAATACGCAAATCAAAACACGTCTTACTGAACCGGTAAGAGTACAGATAGGGAAATTTTCAGACATGCACAGATTCATTGTCTGTGACACGAGTCCAGTGAACCTATTGGGTAGGGACTTGTTGTGCAAAATGAACTGCACAATTTTTTGTACACCGGATGGAATAGCCTTTGAAACACCAGATGAAGATGTTTTGTACCGAGTGACTCTAGAAAATAGAGAAAGTGAGTTAATTGGTGCATTTGCTGTGTTTAATCCGGAGGATTTGCCTCGAGAGCTGAGAGACACAGTGAAAAGGACAGTTTGGGATTTTACTGGAGAGGATGTGGGATTGATGAATAATGTAGATCCAGTGAAAATTGCAGTAAAAGAGGGAATCACATATCCTAACATTCCTCAATACAAAATGACACCAGAAATAATTGAAGGGATAACTCCTATAATTGAGAAAATGATTCAGCAAGGAGTCCTGAGAGAACTACTGAGTAGTCCGTGTAATTCACCGATAATGGGACTAAAAAAGCCCAATGGGAAATTTAGAATCGTACAGGATTTGAGAAAAGTTAATCAAATTGTGGTGGCATGTTGTCCTATTGTGCCAAATCCATCAGTGATCCTGTATCAAATTCCACATGATGCTGAGTGGTATACAGTGATTGATTTGTGTCATGCGTTCTTTTCAATTCCATTGCATCATGATAGCCAGCCGATTTTTGCATTTAGGTTTGGCCAGCGTATCTTAGCATGGTGTCGAATCCCACAGGGGTATACGGAGAGTCCTTCGATATTCAATCAGTTATTGAAGAAATCGTTGGAAAGTTTGATCATGCCCGAGAGTTCAGTGCTAGTGCAGTATATTGATGACCTACTGGTGGCATCAAAGACACGTGAAGCTTGTGAAGTAGATACCATAGCTTCACTGAATCATCTGGCAGATGGAGGGTTAAAGGTATCTCCAGCCAAATTGCAATTTTGCAAGAAAGAGGTGCATTATCTTGGACACAATATTGAAAAAGGTCTGAGAAAAGTGACTAATGACAGGATCAGAATAATCAGAGAAATGAAAGCTCCAAAAACCCAGAGAGAAGTGAGAATGTTCCTGGGTATGGTGGGTTATTGTCGTCAGTGGATAATTAATTTTTCCTTGATAGCAAAGCCACTGATTAAACTGACAAAAAGTGAAATGACAGATCCATTGGATCTAGATGCAGAACAAATGGCAGCATTTGAAGAGCTCAAGAGTAAAATGTGTGAGGCTCCAGCTTTGGGTATGCCTGACTATGAGAAAGAATTTGAGCTGTACTGCAGTGAAAGAAATGGATGTGCACTTTCAGTGTTAATTCAGAAGCATGGATTACTGAGAAGGCCTATTGCGTACTTCTCATCGACACTTGACCCTGTAGCTGTGGGTTTACCAGGTTGTCTGAAATCTGTGGCTGCAACATGCAGGAGTCTGGAACAGAGTGAGGGAATCATAATGGGATATCCTGTAAGGGTATTCGTACCTCACAATGTGGCAATTCTTTTGACAAGAAGCAGAACTCAGTACATGTCACATAGTCGATTGACTAAACATGAAAAAGTGATTCTGGGAGCATCAAATGTGACTCTCGAAAGATGTGTAAATGTAAATCCAGCGACACTTTTACCAGATGTTGAAAATGTGGGTGTGAAGATGGAAGATGATCATGATTGTTTGGATGTGCTTGAGTACTGTACAAAACCAAGACCAGACATAAGGGATCTACCCTTGAATGAGAGTGATCATGTGTTGTTTGTGGATGGATCATGCCTGAGAAATGATGATGGTGTGCTATGTGCAGCATATGCGGTATGCAAAGTTTCAGAGGTCATGGAAGCATCACCATTAAAAGGAGTGAAATCTGCGCAAGTTGCTGAATTGGTGGCATTGACAAAAGCTTGCGAAATTGGGAAAGATTTGAGGACAACTGTATTGACTGATAGTCAGTATGGATTTGGAGTGGTGCATGATTTTGGCCAACTTTGGCTACAAAGAGGTTTCTTGACATCGAGTGGAACTCCGATAAAGAATGCTGAAATGATTGGTAAATTGCTTGAGGCGATACAGCTGCCTAAGGAGTTAGCAGTTGTAAAATGTGCTGCCCATGGACTAGGGGAGGATTTTATAACGGTCGGAAACCGTTATGCAAACGATGTTGCGCAATACTGTGCCAAAACAAATCAGTCCATCAACAGGGACAGAGAAGGGGAAATGTCTTTACTCTCTGTGATGTTTACTAATATCTTAGAAACCTGGGATGAAGTGAAACAGTTGCAAGATGAGGCAGGAGAGGAAGAGAAAAAAGATTGGATTAAGGCAGGATGTGCTCCAAGAGAAACAGACCATGTTTGGGTCTACAGAGATGGCAGACCAGTAATGCCCAACTCCATCTTGTCGTCAATGGCAAGGATGTATCATGGCCAGGGACATTTGGGGAGGGACGCGATGGTTAGGTCGTTCAAGCAAACCTGGTACAATGCAAAGTTCAGGACAATTGCAGAAAGCATCTGTCAGAGGTGTTTAGTTTGTCAGCAATTTAACACTGGGAAAAAGACAGTGGTGAGTCTGGGGACAATAGGCAGAGAAGGAGGTCCTTTTACAAGAATGCAGATTGATTTCATTGAAATGCCCCAAGTAAACAGACTGAGGTATGTTCTGGTGGTAGTCTGTTTGTTTTCAAGGTGGGTGGAAGCTTACCCGACTAGAAGAAATGATGGATTAACAGTGGCAAAGTTACTGTTAAGGAAGTTGATTCCTAGGTACGGATTTCCAGTAACAGTTGAGTCTGATAGAGGTGGACACTTTCAAAATGAGCTTATGGGTTTGATTTGTGAAGCATTGAAAATACAGCAGAAGCTACATTGTGCATACCGACCAGAGGCTTCTGGTGTGGTTGAGCAGATTAATGGCACAATCAAGAATAGGATTGGAAAAATGTGCTTAGCCACTGGCATGAAATGGCCAGATGTTTTACCTCTAGTTCTGATGACTATGAGATCTACTCCAGATAGAACTACTGGTTTGAGTCCGCACGAGATAATCATGGGACGTGCAATGCGCCATGCATTCGTGCCTGTCAATAAGTTGGTGACAATAACTGATGACATGATTTTGGATTACTGTAAAGGCCTGGCTGACGCAGTTCATTCTGTGTTTCACCAGGTTGGAGAAGAAGCTACCACACTTGAGAAGAAGCAAGCCCATGATCTAAGTCCAGGAGACTGGGTGAGGATAAAAGTTCACAGAAGAAGAAATTGCTTGATTCCAAGGTGGGGAAGGCCGAGACAAGTTATTCTGACTACGACGACTGCAGTAAAGTGTGCTGGAGTGAAGCACTGGGTACATGCAAGTCATACTCTGAGAGTTCCAAACCCAAAAGAAGGGACTGGTAAAGAGTATTTTGAAGAGTCAGATTCCAGTGATGATGAAGATACAGAATCAGTGGGGAAAGAAGTAGTTAGAGCTTCGAATGAACCACTGCGAGTATCAGAGAAGAGATCAAATTCTGTAAGAGAGCCTGAAGTTTCAAACAGCAGTGAAGGAAAAAGAAAAGAAAAGAGAAATCACACAGAGACTACTCCTGAATCAGAAGAGGAGGAGATTGAAGAACCACTTGAGATTATACTTGAAGAAGTAGGGTCAGAAGAAGATAGAGAGGGACAGATTGCGGAAGACCCCCGAGGAGGTGTAGGGAACATTCTTGATGAGCCAGGTGAAGGGACAAGTAGACAGCAAGAAGATTGCGTGTCGGAGACCCGAGGAGGGACAGGAGTAGGGAAGTCTCAAACAGTGGTGAAAAAATCTGTGGAAAAGAAGAGAGCTGCTGGAAAACGGAAACAAGAGGCACTTGAAACAGATGATGAGGATGAACAAACAGAGGGTCGAGTTCTGAGAAAGAGAACTTGGATTGGAGAAAGAAGTAATAAAGAAATAAAGCCGAAAAAGGTGTTAAGAGGAGATCGTTGGCCTAACAACAGAGTTAAGAGGCTGAGATACAAAATAATAAGAGCAAATACATCGAAAGCTGAACAAGTGAATGAAGTTTCGAGTCAAAGTTCAAAAGCTGAAGGAGAAGAATCAAAGGAGTCAAAAGAACCAGTAGAAATAAAAAGAGTAAGAAGACCCAACCAAAAGTACAGATCACCGGAATGGTCTTATGTGGCACTGCCTGAAGGAGGAAAAGAAGAAACAGTGACTCGAGATAATCCGGAAGAGATCTTGAGAGAAGTGGTTGAGGAAGATACTGGTGAAATTCTGAAAGTACTCTTGACTGACATTGGAGAAGAGTCGAGTACTGAGGATTTTGATGTTGGAGATCTAATACAATTTGATGTTGAAGAAATTGAAGTGAAGAATGACAAGTATCCAAACTGAATAAAGGAAGGATTCACTTGGATTAAGTGAACGAAGAGATCATTTGGATAAACTGAAAGCTGAAGAATTGCTGAAGAATTGAAAGTTACAACAGTAGTGGAGTAGTAGAGGCTAAACTAAGTAGTAAAATGGCTAACATAGAGGATAATAGAAATAGATGTGCCTTCTTTAAGAGGTGGTGTAGGATGTGCTGCTGCTGTACTGGATTATTAATGCTTCTATGGGGTGTTTTAGTTTTATTAGTTACTTTTAAAGTAGAGTTTGAGATGCATACAGAGAATGTGAAAAATGTAGAGAAGAATTCGCAAAAAGTAGTTCCAATTAGAATTAGTAATACTTACATACACAAAGATAGGTCAATTAATAACTTTTCTAGTAATGTTTTTTCAAAACTGTTATATGAATATGTGAAAACAATGGAAGTAAGGGATTGCTACGTCTGTATGCAATTACCTGCATCCGTTTCAGAGGGTGTTACTTATCATCATTTACCAGCTACATATGGTATTTCCTGTAGTATTTTAAGTAGTGTTTTTTATTTGTTAGGGAAAGTAGATTATAAGATGTCTAACAGAGATAGTATTTTAGGGCACTTGCCAATGAACAAAGAGCTGAATCCAGCTAAAGAAGCTAACACTTTTGGTGAAATTTTTATTGAAGAAAAAGGATTAACATTAGATTACATTTTTAAGAACAATTTAACTTGCAGTTTGAAAGGAGAGGAGAAAGCTTTCCTGGATATGGTAGAAGAAAGGAGATTGAACATGCATGAGAAAGCAGGAAAATATAAAGTGAGTGAGAATTTGGGACATTGAGATGGGAAAAGAGTTGAAGAATGGGGCTAGTCCAACTTTAGCTCTAGATGCACCACAGAAGGGTAAACTTTGTATTACAAGAAGGAAATCCCAATATGATACATATTTTGTCGGGACTAGTGAGTGCCATGATACATACTTCATTGCAACAGGTTGGGGTTTCAGAGGTGGAGAAGATACAATTTTTCCAGGAGTATATTATGTTTGTGGGAATAAGGCTTATTACAAGTTGCCTGACCATTGGTATGGCACATGTTATGTGGGTCTGGTTTTTCCAAAGATTTTTCATATAGATAAAATAACAGATGTAGAACATATTAACTTACTAATGCGTTTTAAGAGAGAAACTTGGTCTGAAATAGTGGGTGATATTTTTGGGGTTTTGATTCCAGCAGTGGAAAATTTCTTTGAATGCTTATGGAATTCGGAAACTGTCCACAGTGGTTGATCGCTTATCGACAAATACCGCTGGAGGGTTTCTTTTGGTGAATACGGAATTAAGTGCCGTACGTGCCATGTCTATGCAAAATCGACTTGACCTTGATATTCTATTGGCCAAGGAGGGTGGAGTCTGTGGAATGCTGAAAGTTCAACATTGTTGCACTTACATTCCAGACGAAAGCAAAGACCTGAAGGTCTATATCAAAAATATTACTGATTTGCATGAAGAATTAGTACCACTTGAAGCTGAGAGTTTATGGACTAAAATAGCGAATAAAATGATAGCTGTTAAGGATTTTATTGCAAAAATAGGTAGTACTATTATTGGTAGAATATTGTTTCCCTTAACTTGTATAATTGTTGCTTTATTAATAATAAGATTGGTGTGTGTGTGTTGTAAAAACAGGGGAGGGAGGAAGAAATTGAATAAAGAAAAGAGAAACAAGAGGTTGAAAAGAGAACCTCAAGAAATTGAATTAGAAGAATTGAGGGAGAGTGTTTACTTAGAGACAAAAAGGGATGATGAAAGAGTGACTGGTGTGTAATGTTGTGTAAGGGGAAAAGACATTTCCGATTTCTCCTAAAATGGGACTAAATTTTCACTAATTTTGTTTTGGGGGGTTTATTTGGTGATAAAATCACCAAAGGGGGGATTGCTGGAGCAGAGTTTTCAGTTTGAAAATTCGGTGGCTTTTGAAGCTCTGGCATGTCTATTCGTTGTACTAATTTATTAATAATTAATAATTAATTATTTGTCTTGTGCAAGTGCGTTTATATTAATCAATCCGTTTGTCCTAACAAGAGGGAGTTACACGTGGGTGTGCATAAGTGTGCTGTTTAAAAAATAATGTGAGTGTTTTCATGTTTAAACGTTGCTATGTGCTGTTTATTTTTGAGCACAAAATGCTTTCCGAATTAATGCTTTTCTATGTTGCAAGTGCTAGATAAATGCATACACATAAGGGTATTAGTGGGGTTAACACTGTTTAATCACTATGCTGTGGTAACGTTGTTTTTGTCTCTTTTAATTAAGATGGTCTATTGAGGCCTATGATGGCCTAGAAAAGATGGCCGACTTGTGAGCCTGGCTGTGATTTATAATATGAAAACTGTGACGAGGGAGACCCCTGCTGGAAATGGTCCTGAAGTTAACTGACCATGGTCCTTGCTTGCTTGTTTGAAAAACTTTCCATGAGGACAGCAGCAGTTTTTGGGAGATCTCCAAGTGAAATGAAAGTGTCCTTGGCAGCCTTGGGAAACAAAGGAGCCTTAGAGAAAAGCTCTGAACTGTAGCTCGATTGCCGAGGAAAAGTAGAACTAAAGTGATACATGTTTTATTTTCTTGGTTCCTGTTCCGTAGTCTTCATTATGTGTACTTTTCCTGAGCGGAGATTCTCAAATGTAGCGATGTTACATCCTTTCCTTCTCGCTCTGCTCAGCAAGTCCGGCGGACATTACAGTTTTTTCTATGTTTCCAATGTATCTTTCTATTGTTTAGAAACTATAAGAAATGTTAGCCTAGAGAGGGTTTTTGCCACTTGCCATTTTGCCTTTGCCGCGTACCGAATCTGCATTGCTGAGGATTGATGCTGAAGGGACTTTGTCTTGAGAGACATTTACCGAGAGACTTGTCCTGACTCATTCTGACATTTAGCTAGAATAGGTAACTATGAGAAATGATTTACTCTGATTGATTTTCTTTGACTAATTTTAGATAAAGCAATATAATTTTAAAACATGGTGTTGGATATTCTTTCTTGTCAATTATTGGGTTTATATTTTTGATTATTGCTGTATATGTTGTATAGATTATGCCTAAGGACAGTCACAAAAACCAGGTCTTATCGACCTCGGTATAGATGCAGGGTGTTTAGGAGTTTTCCTTCCACAGGTTTATTGCTGGTAGAGTATTTGAGCGTATGTTAGTGAAATGGGCCCTAGCGTATGATGTATGCATGTGTGTGTAACTGTGAGATTACTTTATCCGTGGTAGTGGGAATATTATACACACCCTGATCTCTATCACTAGCTTGCACTCCAAAGCCGCAAAAACACCCAGTTGAGGGAAGCAGAATCTCACTGCATAAAACAAATGCAAATAGAAACATTTCAAAATCAAAACTGGGGTCTTAGACCAATTCTAGCAACCGAAGTCTTCCATTAAGTTTATTCTAGATAATTACTTTTGGGGGGGGAGGGGGGGGAGTTGTGCCCATATTGGTGGTCTAATAGGTGAATGGATCAAGCTGGAAACCCTACATCAATATGGACTTTAAAAAAAACAGTAGCAGAAGGCAATGCTATCCTACTTACAAGGAGACATGGTAATGTTCTTTCTCCAGAAGGAGACAGACGTTTGACAGCAAAGTAGGCCAATATCTTTGTATGTGGTGCAGAAATTTGGGGACTGGGCTCACACGTAGCCAACAATGGGGTAAGTGAAAAAGATGTAGGAAAAGTGTTGAGGCGCACAAAAACCTTTATAACAATTTCTTATAAAGTTGCCCTTGCTAATAAGGTTAATTCAAGAGGAATACAGAGTCACCTTGCTATGTATGTGGTGAAATGGATGTTAACTGCTACTGATCACCTGGTCGATAAAGCCTAGGCAGAACATTCTAAACGCTCAAAAATGTATTTACACTCGAGACACCCTTGTGCATTAAACATCGAAATCTATCCAAACGAGAACGTGCCTGTCATTCTAAAGACTCTGAAGTCTAGAAAGCTTTCCCGCACAAAAAAAAGAGCTGAAATTGGGACAATTCTTGTGACTCCACTGAGGGGACATCTATACTGTGGATAGCTATCAACAGCCTTATGTGCAAACACTTGTTAAAGCTCAATGAGAAGGTCAAATGTGCCATCAGTAGCAAAGAATGTACAAAGTTGGAACCGAGCAACATCTGAAAATTCGCACCAGTCATCTAAAAAATCCCAAAAACCTCCATCATATTATCTTCATCTGGCCGCTATAGAAAACAACTAGAGAAAAGAAAAATGCTGAAAAGAACTTGGTTCAGTGATACTGCAACAAAGGCTTGTTCGTCGTACCCAGGACCATTCCCTGACAAGTGTAAGATTTCTATGGGTTTATATTTTTGTATTTTTTACACTCCTTTTCACACGTACACTATGCTGTGTAAACATGTTTTTCTTATGTATGATGTCTTATGATATCTAGGCCACACTTAAGTGCATACGCAATCTAGTCCGAGATGGAAGTCATCTCTATCACTCGTCTTGTTTCCCTCCTGCCCAATTTCTCTCCTTCAGACTCTGCAGCCTGCTGTCAAAGTGAGATATAATGGTTTATTTTCAATGTCATTGTCTTTCTGATCTAAATGAACTGCTCTTCCGCCACGATATTAAACATCTCCCACGGTCTTTCCGCTAGTTCAATGTGTTTGATTCATTCATATAGCAAGTTATTGTTCATATATCTAGTTATTTTCTAGCATCTCTGGGCGACATTACCATAAGTGCTAAATAATTAATCATGTAGTGGGGTAGCGCTTAAGTGTTAAGGTACTGTAATGTTTATTTTTCATGTGTTCTGATTTGCAGATGAAATTATACATTTTCTCACAGACAGAAAAATAGCCTTTTAAGGTGCCCAAAGCAGGAACCCTGTTGGGCAAGAGAAAATAAACGGAAGGATCTTAGAAAGAGGGAAAGAAATGGGGTGACCCTGTTTCTTTGCACACCATGCCACAAACTTGCCTCAATGGCAAGCGTATACAGTCTTGCTGGAGGGCCGCCTGGCTGCCAAGATTACATTACAGACCTCAAGAGAAAGGTCGAAAGCTGTCATCTGTCGCCACTCAATCTCCACACATGAAGGTGGAGCGACAGGTTCGAGTGGAGAAACCTCCCTTTCTAGCATGTGTTACACCACCAGGGCTATACCCTGCTGTTCCAGCTATGCCCAGAGGAGCATGGCCTCTTAACAAAGGGGAAGGGGGGGTTTAAAGTCATGGCTGGAGGCTCCTTCTGTAGCCGGAAAGGCGGACTTTGGCAGACGGGACATGCTCCCGCACTGGTACTGCCTTATCTCTGAAGAGACAGGAGCCATCAAAGGGCATGTCCATAAGCGAAGCTTGAACATCCCATTAAAAGCCAGATGTCCTCAGCCATGCGTGGCACAGTAAAGCCACCGAATAAATGACTCTTCCTAGTGGGTCGGTCGTGTCCAGCCCACATCGGATTGTGAACTTAGCTGCACCACTCCCATCAGCCATAGCTAGGGAGAGTATGCCTGGGCCACATCCGAAACCATAGGGAGCACCTACACAACCAAATCCTGAAGGGATGGGACTAACAGCCCAAAGAAATGCATGTTCACAGACCACAATGCCAGGCTGGTGGAAGAAAAAAAATTCTTACTCCAGGTGTAAAGTCTTCAGGATTCCCTATCCAGTGGGGTGGTAGGGAACGTGCCAGGTTTACTCCGGAAGTGGAGGCTTCAAACACCAAGCTCTCTAGGGTGGGGTCCCCTGGGGTAGGGCGCTGGGCAATTTTCTAGTTAATAGGAGCAGGGCTTGGACCAGGCCCCAAGCAGGACATTTGTAAGGGCTTCATTAAATAGGAAAAGCAGTTCTGAAGGGGTGACTCAGGGTTGAAGCACCTCCGTCCAGACGTTAATCTTGACAGTCACGGAGGTCAACTCAGGTCCAGGACCTCAGCGGCCCTCCTCACAAGCATAGCAAATGTGGCACCCACCTCCGTAGCCACAGTAGGAGGACAGACCAAACCAGCATTTGGGGAGGTGTCCAGTACACTGGCATTCACTTATTCCTCACATCAGTCCACATCAGGGTCTAGGGTCTGGTAAACTTCAGGGTCCTAGCCCATAGGAATAGGGCTCGATCTGACATGCGGGAAATGGCTCCAGACAGCGCCACTCTATCTCAGTGTCTGAGTCAGCGATAAGAATGGGGATGGCATCTGTGAATCCAAGTGGCTCAACTAGCGGTGAGGGAGGACCTGCTTGAGGTGAACTAGTAGTCTTAATCAGATATTGAGGTTTAACACAGTCTCCATCCCAGTGAAATGTGCAAGGTCATATTGAAGCAAATTTTGGGGTACCATTTTGCTTCCACAGTGAGATCATTACTGGAGGTTAATTTGTAAATTAAGTGCAAGAGTTAATAACACTATTTAGTGCAGTGGTGTAAAGAACAGTGTGCTACAATGTGACATGCACAGAACTACAAAGCAAAGAAAGTAAAGCGGTATCCTGAGATCATAGCACTATGTCTTTGAACCAGGCAAGATGCACGGAACTACAAAAAGATAAACATGTACCAATTGAGAACCAGGAAAGGTCAAGGTGTTAACCCAGACATTTACCACCATCCGTTCAATATTTTGTCTTCTGAGTTTTTGCTCTAAAAACACACTTGTTTCATTTTACAGGCTGCTGCATTTGCACCTGTTGTTTTATAATGATATTTTAGTCTTATCCTGTTTTATGGTGAAAGGCTTGGGTCGAAAGCTAATAGAACCAAATCAAATAATCCAAGGGTGCAATGAAATACAATAGTGAAAACATCATACCATCACATCCTAGTGATGCACTCAGTGTCCTAAACTCCACAAAACCAAGACAGCTTCCATCTTAAGTGGGTAAACTGACTAGCCGAAATGTTTCCCATTGTACTACGTCTAGTGGTGGAGGTTGGACGAAGGCCTCCCCATCTCTGAACTGCAAACTTTATTGGGGGTCTTCAAAAAGGATTTTTTTAGCACCTGCTACTTTAACTGAGCCTGTCTTTAAGCACCTCTAATGTTTACAGAAAAGATGCTGAAGGTATAAAGAGATAAAGAAGCCAGAGATTCTATTTTATTTCAATAATCAAGTTACTTCCTTTGCGCAATTGACCTGCCAAAGATCTCAACTGCAAGCAAAAAAGGCTTACAACGGGGTACAGTATAGCAACTCAGGTACAGATTAACACAGTATTTTCATAACTATGTCTACTGTAGAGACTAGAAGTTTAATTTCATGAATGACTGATGCCATCAAAATAACTCCGCAACTCACAGTCCACACTGTTGAGCAAACTGATTTTTTCGCTCAGCTCTACAAGGTTTTCAAACCCACTGGTGCCAAGGGTGAATTTAGGTCAATGCAACAGCACTAAATGTGAAAAAAAGGTTATTGTAATACCGCAGAACAACACCCAATATATAAATGAGTTGGTGTAAATGCTTTTGGGTTACTAACAGGGAGACAGGGATGTGGAACTCCTATAGCCCGATGACCCAAGACATATTGTTTGGGGTCAAGAGCAACAAGTTTTCACTTTGTACTTGGGACAAGTAGGCGCAACTCCCTGCAGCACAAACACTTTGGCTGCCAGTTTGCAGTACCACATTATGGATCAGGGAAGGGCACTGTCTGCAGTTAAGGCAATATTTTTGTCCATATGTTAATGCTGTTCAAACTTGTATTTATGGTTCATTAATTGAAAGCCTTTATTATTAGGGTGAGCGCTCTAAGTAAATGTTATTAGGGTGAGCGCTCTAAGTAAATGTTGTAAGCTCTGACTGCACTATTGACAGTGGTTCCAGTATACAAATGTGAATACACGTTTTCAAAGTTTAGCATATGAGGCTATGTATAATACTCCCAGAATGCGCTCTAATTTGATGCAAATATTTGCAGAAGCTTCAAAGCAAGATTGATAATTCTTTGCTTTCAAAATAAAGCGTTTGTAAATAAATGAAAGCAGGAAAAAAAAATGTTTTGCTAAACTTCTGTAAAATTCAAGGTACCATTTCTTTGCAGTATCGTTTCGTTTCAAAAATCTTTATTTCGATCACAGATCATGAAAGATACATAACAAAATATACACAGTTATAAACGTATTAAACATAATGTGATCCAATAGTTAAGACATTAAAATACATTAAAAGGAGAACAGAGGGTACAGTGTATTGTGCTAAAGTCTATCAGGGGGTCTGTTATACAAGTCTTTTCAGCACGCGACTACGAGTAAACCACAGGGAGGTTAAAAATTTTGAAAGTGCAAAGACAACAATAGGAGAAAGATCTGTCTTTAAGACTCTAAAGGCAGGTTGGAAGGATCTGAAGCCCAAGTTCCTGAGTAACGGGACTAACCAACGTTTCCTGCTCCTCTCGTAGCCCTTGCAGAAGAAAACAGCGTGAACTTCATCCTCCTTCGGATGAGCACAGACAGGGCAAGTTGCTATGGTGGGGCGAGGAGACCAAGACGCTGTAAAAAATGCTAGAGGGAGGCATCCGTATCTCCATTGAAAGAATAGTTTCCTCGTTAGCAGAGGGGAGATCGCATCAAGAGTACTTTCGAGACAGTAAGAGTCTTTCGCTTTCAGGAATAAGTGTGTCAGGGATCCTTCACGGCTGTCGTTGATAGCTCTTGTGAGCATCAGTTCGTAGTATGCTCTCGCGAGTACCTTCTTTGAAATCTTTGTACAGGAGTTGGAAGGATCCGTCCATAGTTCCGGGTAGCCCAGATCCTCGAGCCTTCCCTTGACATAGGTCAGCCACGGGATCCTCGTGGCATTCCGCAGCTGCAAGAATTCCTGGAGTTCCTCTCTGTAATTTAAGAGATCGGGGCTGCACCACAAACGCCTCCAAAAGGTTAGGGGTTTAAGACCTAGCTCCTCTGTTATTGGTCTTACTCCCAGATCTAATCTGAGGGGGAGTAATGGAGTGCTCTGGGGGAGGGCAGTGACCTGTCTCAGGAATTTATTTTCGGTGGACTGTAACTTTGGGAGATGAGTGTGACCCCAGAGCTCACCCCCATATGTGACACCCGCCCGTGCTTGAGTTTTATATATGTGAATAATTGGGGTTAGTGGACGATAAAAGGATTTGTTCGCCAGGCGCATAGTGCCACCCGCCAACTGTGCCAGTTTGATGGTCACTTTGGCCTGATGAGACGTCCACGATAGATGTTCGTTTAACGAGATCCCCAAATATTCAATATTGTGCACACGTTCCAGTTGTGTTGTGCCTAGCCTGGGTGGGGCTCGATTCTGGGGGTTGGGGTTCAGGATCATGAACTTAGTTTTTTGGGGGTTGATTTCCAATCCCCGATCATTACAAAAGTCTAGAAAACCGTCCAAAATGCGCTGAATCCCCATGGGGGATTTAGACAGCAGCAGGGTGTCGTCTGCAAACATGATTGCAGGCACCCTGCTGCCGGTCAATTTTGGGGCATCGGAGTTGGGGATCCTGTTTAGGTGGGCAACAACCCCGTTCACAAAGATGCAGAACAGGGTCGGTGCGAGCACGCAACCCTGTCTCACACCTCTGCGAACGGGGAACCTTTTGGTTAGTTTGCCACCTTTGCCACACCTTACGCGAGCGTAGTTGTTGTGGTGGAGTCTCATCAGGATTGTCAGGATGTCAGTAGGGACATTCAACTCTTCCATGACTCTCCATAGCCTCACTCTGGGAACCAAATCAAAGGCGGCACGTAGGTCTACAAAGATGGTATATAGACTGCCGCCCTCGATTACAGCTGTTCTCCAGTAGAGGAGATTTAACCTGAAGATTTGGTCTATGGTTGATACACCCTCCCTGAATCCTGCCTGGTAAGGGGACAAAATTTCCATTTCTTCGGTCCAGGCCTGCAGTCGATTCAGAATCAGTCTACCGAACAATTTTTGGGATATGTCGATTAGACTGATAGGACGATAGTTGGAAGGGAGCAAGGGGGATCCCTTTTTGTAAATTGGGACCACCTCTGCTCCCCTCCAAGTATCGGGCACCTCCAGTCCCCCCGCAATGGCATTGAATATTAGTGTAAGATAGGGTGCCCATATCCCGGGTTCCTGCTTAAACAGGTCACCGGGCACCCCATCAAGTCCTGGGGCTTTTCCGGCAGCTAGCCCTTTAATGGCGTCCCTCACTTCTTTTTCGGTGAAAACAACCCTAGTGGGACAGGATGAAATTGTGGGACCATCTCTGTTCTGTTCACCCCCACCCTCTGCGTACAGGGCCTCAAAGTGGGTCTGCCATACCGTAGGGGCTATATTGGGCTCTATTGCGGAGGATAAATCCTCCGTGCCGTTCGCCACTACGCGCCAAAAATTACGGGAATCTCTAGCTGTTAATGCATTAGTGAGGTTTTCCCAGTAATCGTGGTCCCATTCTGCCCTTGCGTTCTCCAGGAGGATTTTATATGATCTTCTCCTGGCGCGGATTTTATCTTTGTTATGGTGTTCCTTTATAGCAAGTAGCAAGTGGGCCTTGGCTTCCCTGCAAGCGGCATTATACCAAGATGTCTTCGGTTTAGGGCCATTCCTTTGCCTTGCAGATGAGAATAGGTCCTGCTCTAGGGTGGTGAGGATGCCTGCATGTATTTGTGCAAGCTCTCCTCTAGTAGCATCGTCTAAGACCCTAGTTCCTAGCTGGAAGGCATCCTCCAGTAATGGGATTATCCTTTCATATAGCCGGGATATTCGATCTGGGTTGCTGGCCAGTTTCTCCCACTTGACCTTCCTACGATTATTTTCAAGTAGGAGGCCCGTTTTATCTTTGTCCGACCCATTGATTATTGCCTCTCTCCCAGGCAGGGAATAAGTCAGTTCCAGGGAATTGTGGTCACTGTCTAATCTTGGGATGACTTTAAAGTCGACTATTGCTGGCCACATAAACAGTTTGACCATAATATAGTCCAATCTGGATTCGCTGCCGGGTTTGTTAAAAGTATGGGTACTTGGTGTGTCTGATTTGGTACGACCGTTGCATGTCCTTAAACCAAGGTTGAGGGTGAGGGCAGTTATCTGTAGGGCTAAAGGAGTCCAGGCCCGTGGGGGTGGTGCCACCGTCTCAGGTATAAGCCAATGTGAATCTTCCTCCAGGGAAGGACCATCACGTAGCCCAGGCAGTGGTTCGTATTGAGCATTGAAATCGCCTCCTACCAGGCAAGCAAGTTCGCTTGGGATTCCTTCTAAGAGCTTGGCTAGCTCATCCACTGTGCCAGATTCTTTGTGCATTGGAACCGGCCTTGAGTAGATATTGATTACTAGCAACTTCGATGAGTCCGGCCACTCGAGTGAGACAGCCAATAGATCATCAGAAGCGGTCTCTAAATAAGTAGCTTGGCAACCTAAGTCCGTGGCTACCCATGTAGTTAGTCCCCCAGATGGCCTACCCCTTCCCCCCCATTTAGCTGCTTTAAAGAAGGAGGCAAAACCCGGGAATGCTATTTCTTCGCGCGCCCAAGTTTCTTGTAGAAGAATTATATTTTTTGATCTGATGTATGTACCCCATTCTGTGCAATCTATTTTGCTAGCAAGGCCTGCCACATTCCAAGAAATCACTGTTATTTCTAGTGGTTGGGTGGAGGCCGTGCCCATAAAAACCGAGTTGGTTGTAGTACACTCGTGGGGCGGCCGTGGATTTGTGGGGACGAGGAACGTACCCTTGGGTCTGTTATCAGGGGAAGGAGAGGAAGGCGTAACGCTTGGGACCTGTCTGGGATCAACTGTGCCAGGTGCTAAAAAATAAGTATCAGCAGCTGTGGCGAATTTGGGCTCGTTTGTGGAAGATATTTGAGTTGCGCTCCCCTCATCAACCGCATGTCAGTCTACCATTTCAAGACTGCTGTATCGGTTATGGGTAGATAAATAGGCGGGGTAGTGTATTCTATGTGGCCCTGGAATTCCCCTCCTGTGTCCACCACCTCCCCCCCTCATTCTTGTGACAGTTTCCCAGCCGGCCTCATCCCCATATGTAGGGAACTGCTCTGTTGGTCTTTCCCTGTGTGACGGATAGTTGTTGTTCTCCCTGTGACAGTTTTCCCAACCCTCCAGCAACTCCTGGTGGTACCTCCACCTGTGGTCCTCAAGGTTATACAGATTTGAGGGGTAAAAAAATGAGAGGGGTAATGGTTGGATGATGCTCGCAAAATCCTCATCAGCAGCACAGGTACAGATATATGCGGCTGTATTCGGATCTCTGAAGGTGACCAGAATACAGTCACCTCTAATGGATTTCTTAGTGTAGCCCACCCACGTTGCCCTCCTAGCCATGGATATATCGCTAGTAGTTCCTCTCGGTAGCGGTCTGTTTACGGAGAGCCAGTTGATTACTTTGTTTTTGAGTGAAGTGGTGGATTCAAATGTGGTGGAATTTAGTTCAGGAACCCCCGCCAGAACTAGAGTGTAGGGTGCTGCTTCTGGGGGGAGGTTTATGGATTTAGGTTTGGGAGTAGTATTAGGTTTCTCTCCAGTAGTAGGAGGATCTCTCTTAGCTTTAGCCGGAGGCTGAATATTATCTTTCAGTGGAAGGGTTGATTTTGGGGTAGCAGTTGCCGTTTGTTGGGTAGGGATAGGGGCCTTGTTTGCAACTAGTGATGCCGGAGCGTTGATTGGTGCAGGTTGTGAGGGTTTGGGATTAGTTTGTGGGGGTTTATTAATTATTGTTGTGGGAGGACCATTGCCTTTGGTGGATTTTGGTCCTGGTCCCTCTCTTGTTGTTTTGGTCCCACTGTTAACAATTTTCCTTGAGTCGGCAAGTTGCACGGTTGCCTTTTCGATGCTAACTAGTCTAGCTTCGATCTTGATAAGTCTTGCCTCAAGGGGGCTCAGCAGAGACCTAACTAGTGTGCCTATATCCTCTAAAGTGATGTCGTCTGAGGTAGTGTCTAATGGTGCGTTGCTGCTGAGTTGTGGTAGTGAGGTTGAATTGATCATTCTAGGGGGAGATGGCGGTCCTGATATATTCACAATAGGGTCAGAGGAAGCACCTTTCTCCCTTTTGCCTCTGACTTGCTTGGATTTCGGAGTTTTGGTCCTATGTTCTTCTTTATTTTGAAGCCCCTGCTTCTTTTTAGGAATAGCCCCTTCCCTAGTACCCCTATTGCTATCTAAGTTGGTTCCTACAACTTTGGCTGTCTCAATGTTCTCTGTGGTTATAAGCTGGAGAATTTGGGTGTTAGGTAGGGCCATAAGGCTCATGTCCTCAAAGTCACTCGGGACCTCAATAGTGAGCTCGGGGTTGGTGGGATTAGTGACTGGGAGTGGACATGTTGCCTGGTCTGTGCTATGGCTGTTTGGAAGACCAGATCTGTTTTCTGGGGTTCTAGCTTGGGCCATAGGGTCCATTGAAGACCTCCTTACCCAGTCTATTTCTTGTGAGATTCTGCGCTCCAGAACCTCGATTTCCTCAATCAAAAGGGAGCCAGCTTTAGCAAAGTAAGTGTCAATAGGGCCTTTAACAGCCCCGGATGCAGCTAGTGAAGAAGTTTTGCTCCTGGTTTCCCGTGTACACATTTTACTAATGGTTCAAAGACCTTTGGATACAAGCAAAGAGGGGGGGCCCGGACCGGACTCTCACGTACTCTAACGGCCTCAAACGGCCCGCTCTTTGCCCGGTCTTCGCCCCGTGCTCCGTCCCGCGCGCGTCCCGCGTCGCGGTGGTGCTGAGGCCAATGAAGTACAAGAAGGTTGGGGGTGTGGCCGCCGGGGGAAGAGGCAGCAGCTGTGAAGAGCTGGGGCTGCTGATCCTCGCAGTCCCCCGGTAGGCTCCACGCACTGTGCACTTTTAAGTTAACTCGACCTGGGAGCGCGTTATCCCTCCACCGGCTGTGGAGCCTCTCACACCAGGGAGCAGAGGGTCACAGGGCAGATGAGCGGCACCCGCGAAGCGGGTGTCGCGAAAGGTAGCAGAGTTAGCAGGGCTGGAGGCAACGAAAGTCTGTCTCTCTCCTCACACGCGAAGGGAAAATCCAAAGGCAGTATCATTTAGTAACATGTGTTGATGCATGCTAGTATTTCCCCAAAATATTCATAATAGAAAATCAGTGTAACCAGTTTCATTAAGATTATGGGAAACAAAAATAAATAAGCATTAGTAAAGCTAGCAGGTCTGAAATTGGTTTTTAGTTTTATCAATGTGTGAATTGTTTTGGCATGGTTTTTGTAAAACCGTATTGGTGTGGTAGCTGTCGGGACCTCAGCAAAAGCAAAAATAGTTTTTGGTCTCAAAAAGCACACACTGCCACAGTAGTTACTGCCACTGAACTAAACTACTTTGTGTGCCGATATGCTCCTGTTGAAAGAGCAGAATGCTGCCACTCACAGTGCAGCCAACCGATACAGAGAGAGAGAGAATTTTAATAAACGCAAAATGTCAGGGGCCCAAGTATTAAAGAAAGTCTCAAAAGCGCACCCATGGTATGGTATATGTCCTTGCATTAAGTGCAGCTATACGGCTTTTGTGAATTCACAAGAAGGAGTTTTACCGTGGTCTGTCACTGCTGCTGTGTCCTGTTGGGGCATTTTGCTGACTTCTGTGTGGGGAGCTTTGCTGTATACCTGCCGGGGGCCAGAGGAGGGAGAAGGCGAACACCAGCCTGCCCCGCGCTCCCCTGCCTGCTGTGAGGGACTCGGAGACTACTAGTCCCAGCAAACCCAGCGCTCGCCACAGCACCGGCAACACCTGAGGACTGTTAGCCCCTCCTCTTCTTAGTATATCTTTGCCCGGTTTCCCCTGCGGCGCGGGACGCGCACGGGTGGGCGCCAGGCGAAGCCCGGGCCAAGGGCGGGCCCGTCTGAGCCCGTCCGAGACTGTAGAGGCTGGGCTGGGCCATAGAGCTCTTGGTTTATATTTACTCCACCCTCTTACCAAGATCTAGCCCTTGTTGCAAAGAAGGAACTTTAAGACCACCTGGTGGGTAAGGACTACTTGTACTTTACTCGTTTGGACTGGACCGGTTAAGGGTCCTTGTGCAGCACCCATCCCTATTTTTATTTAATAACAGTTTTGTGTATATGGTCCATTTCATAGGCTTTTTCTTTTAGAAGGTTTTATTCTCTAATTGTACAATGCCACGGCGTAAGGGATGTAAAACCCTAGTTGAGCATGCCAGCTCTACCCTTCATAACTATCTTGTGAGAGCTGCGAGTGTTATCAACGACCAAATAGTTAGAGCAGAGCGGCGACTCTCGCTCGATTTAGGTAGCTCAATAGTATCACCTCTAGCCTTGCTGGTATCACCTGAAAAAAGTAGGGAGAATCTTAGCACAGACGCTACATCACAAGTTAGCTTAGTTGAGATACCCACTGTATCTGTTGCTACCCCTAATTCATTTATACATGGATCACCTGCCCCAAGAACCAGAAGGAGATGTAGGAAAGCTCAAACTAAGCCAGGTCCTATTAATTTGGACAAGGGTGTAAAAAAGCTAGCTGGGAATGCATCTACTGTAGATGACCATTTGGGTAATATTAACACAGTGGTACTAAACGATATACAGGTTGAGCGACTTATGAACACCTTTGTTGCCTTAATTGAAGGATCTATTAAACCCCTGTCTGATAGACTGGATAATCTAACTAGTGAGGTCAAGAGGATTGGGGACGAGATTTCTCTTCAAAACGAATTATTAAAAACCCAAGTGAAAGCCCTGGTGAACTGTTGGGCTAGTATGGCCACCGGGGAAATGGCTAATCCCGAAGTTCTAAATAGTAATGGGAGGGCTCATGCATCTACAGAAGAGTTGAATAGACAAATCCCTAGTATTGAAAAGAGTAAGACAGTCCCAGAATCTAGGGGGGAAAAAACAACCTATAATACCAAGCGTAGTAGGACTATAAATTTACCCCCTGATTGTGCTCCATATGTGGCCGTCTTAACTAATGTTCCATCACTGAATGAAAATCTGTCCCCAAACCAGCTGGAGACCCATGAATCTCTTAAAAACAAAACGGTCTCGTGGCTTAACCATCAATGTGGGTTCCCGGTGGCTTTATCCGACCAGATCCTAACCACGAGAAGGGTCAACTGGATTGGAAAGACGACTAAAAATACCAAGGGAGATTGTGTTATTATAAATTTTGAAAATCCCCACTTTGCCACAATGTCCCTGATTAGAGCAACATCATTACCATACAATGAACAGGGAGTCACATTACGCCCTCTTGGTTATTTTTATAGCCACTTAATGTACCAAACTAATGTTGGACCCAATAGAGACTCACGCCCGCCCCCTGATATAACCAGAATGTTTGAGGTGCCTGTATCTAATAGATCTCAATCTTTGAGCACCTTTGATGTAAATGATTGACTTAATCGGGACCATACTGTTATGGCTGAGGTGGTTTCCCCCAGAAGTGCCGAAATGGAGAGGGGTAACACAGGGGAGACGGGGGCTATGTATGTTGTTGAATCTAGTAATGATACCCAGGAAAGGGTTGGCTTTATTAATATGCAAAGGGAGGGGGGTGATTGGTCCCCGGCCCGGATCAGAACGTCATCCCGCAGAATAAAGGGAAATATCTCTCCCATTGTTCTATTGTTAGCTGGAACATTGCTGGATTAGCCTCAAAAGGGGACACACTGGGATGGTCAGATTTTATGAATTCCCATGACATCATTTGTTTCCAGGAAACTTGGTGTCAGGATTTGGTTAGCTATGATGGTCACGTCTCCTATAATCTACCAGCACAGGGTTCGGTCTCTGGTAGAGCAAAGGGAGGCCTTTTGACATTGGTATCTGTTAATCTCCCCATTATTGTGAGGAGGTACCTGAAGGTTGGGGCTCACTCACAGATTTTATGGTTGTATGAGAAACAAGCCCGCAATGTTCTTCTAATTAATTATTATAATAATGTTTTTGATAACACGCGGCACCAAGTTGTGAAGGATTTAGAGGCTGCTGTTGGTGAATTGATTGCAGGGGAAAATGTTATTTTTGATTTTATTTGGGTGGGTGATTTTAACATTCCTACCTGTTCAATGTCCAGCCTAGGGGTATGTGGGGCTAAAAGCAATCTAGAGGAAGATGACTTGCACTTCCCTCATAATTCATATGACGAGGCACTAAATAAAATAATGGCGGTTCATGAGTTAGAACTTTTGGCTTATGCCAAGAACGAACTTGGTGACACTATTCCCACATATACGGGTCGGCATGCAAATACAGTGATTGATCATGTATGTGTATCATCTAATATCACACCGCTATGTAAGGTCCCAAAGATCGAAGAAACCTTATTGAGTGACCATAACTGTATTATTCTAGAAATTACTATCTGGGAAGGCAGGCCTTCTCCCATTTCGCGTACTGTGATGAACATCGAACCCCACAGACCCAATGGTGTTAGATTAAGATGGAAAGGAGAAAAATCTGAGGCGGTTCTAAAATTTATTGTTAAAGGGTGCATTGGGGAAATCAATGCCATCTTAAATACCGATTATGACTCAGTATGCATCTTAAGGAATTTTATGTTTATTAACAAAGTTATTGACACTATAGTTACTAAAATTGGCTCGGGGAAAACTGTTCATAATATGGGGTGGTTTGATCACACCTGTATTGTAATGCTTATCGAACTAAAGCAGGCCTTAGCAGCTAGACCGAGAGATAAGAAAGCGGTAACCCAACTGATCTGATTATAAAGTAGCCCTTATGCATAGGAAGGTAGAGTTACAACAAGAGGCCTGGGAAACGCTGACAGAGGCTGCGGAAACTTCTAACTGTGCGTTATTTTGGGCAACAGTTAATTCCCCTTTGCTTAAAGACGATATGGCCCCTGAACTTATATCTAATGTTACCAGTGAGGCATGGGTAGCTCACTTTTCCACTATATTTAAGCCTGACAACCCCCACTGTGTTAATGGTAGTACCTGGCCTATAGTCCCTCTGGATTTCACTATTGTTGCCGAGGTCGAACAAGGCATTAGTGCTAGCAAAGGGGGGAAGGCCCAGGGGCCGGATGGGGTTCCCATCGATGTGTATAAAACTGTCCCGATGCTGTGGAGCCCCGTGTGAACTATTGTATTTAATGCTGCCGTGAGCAACGGAGTTCCACCGACCTGTGGGAATCCATTGTAATCCCAATCTATAAGAAGGGGGATAGGTGGGATGCTAAAAATTACCGCCCTATTTCCTTATTAGATTCCTCTGTCACAATTATGAGCAGGATACTGCTGGTAAGGCTGGAAGAATGGGCAGAGGACAAAGGTATCATGGCCAGCACTCAGTATAGCTTTAGGAAAGGGCGAGGAACACTAGACCAGTGTTTAAACTTAGATTTGCTTATTGGGAAGTATACCCAGGCTAAACAGGGTTCTCTCTACCTCTGCTTTGTAGATCTAAGTAGTGCTTTCGACTTGGTGGATCACTCCATTCTTTGGGCGAAGCTGCTTGAGCTTGGGGCCCCGGAAGGTATTATTTTCTTTTTAGCCCGGTTGTATGATAACCTTCAAACTAGTGTCCGTTATGGCGTAAATGGGGAATGCACTCCTAAATTTAAGGTTAGGAGTGATATAAGACAAGGTTGTGTTCTTGCACCCTTGCTTTTTACACTTTTTATCAATGATGTAGATACAGTTTTAAAAACAAATCAGTGCCGATGCTCCACAGGTTAACGGCCTTGACGTGCCGGTATTGTTATATGCGGACGATGCCGTGTGACTGTCTAGGACCCCCATCGGCCTCCAACGTTTGATTGACAGGTTCTCTGTTTTTATCAGGGATAGGAAACTGCTTATAAACAAAACTAAAACTTATACTATGATCTGTGGGGTTGGCCGCAGGAGATACCACTCCTTTTTCATTGATGGACAGAGTGCTTCAAGTTGACAAATTTTGTTACCTGGGAATCACCTATGCCAGAGATCGGACCAGGGCAGATGAAATTACCAATGTGCGGGCCAAAATGGCCAAAAGTGCCCATGGGGTTTTTAGATTTGCGGCTAAAATAGGCGACAGACGCATCAGGGATATGTTGCAGATTTATCAATCACGATGTGTATCAATTGCCTTATATGGGGCTGGGGTCTGGGGACACTGTTCTAATGGCTGCCTGCAAATTGAGGAAACTATTTTTCTCAAAAAACTTTTGTGTTTACTAAATTTTGCCCCAAATGATTTAACCCACAGAGAATTAGGGATCATTTATCTGTCAGACTTGATTTCCTTGAGACCGTTAATGTTATGGCGCTCGATCTGGCAAAAGGAGGAGACAGCCCTGAATAGATATGTAATTAACGACTGTCTCTCTCTGGATAACCATTCCAAGATCCCATGGTTAAAATACATAATACACAGTTTTCAGGAAATCTTTGATATAAATATTTTGGCCGACCCGTATGCTGCCGTAGCAATGTCAAAACATGAGATGAAGAGCATATTCATGAACTACAAGGCAGAGAGGCGGGTGAGTGGCAATGGTTTACTGTCCACCTGCATGTTTTATAAAAAATTTGTGGGTAACAAGGGTTTTCAATCATATCTAAGTCAGGTGACCAGACCCTCGCATAGATTTGCCCTCACTAGGTTAAGGCTCGTGAGGAAATATGAATTTTTATGATCAATTGTGTCCCCTATCTTAGACCCCAACGGCTCCATGTACATGCTACAAGTACATGTATGTTCCCTCCACTTCAAGCTATGAAGACGCAAATACAATTGTGTCCAACGTCAACATGTCCTCTTTCAGATCCGCCCTGAATGGGTCGAATATTCCGTTCCTAAGTATGCCTTGCCACCGTCTTTATATGGTGTACTTTTCACGTTTTTCAGCTCTGGCAAGTTAGGCCCTGAATTCTGCCATCGAGCCTTTTCCTGCCTTCTGCCTCTGAATGCTCCAGCCTGGACCTGCATCTGTATCAATGACCTTTGTCTTACTTCCTGCGCGGCTAACGGTGCCTGGCCCGGCCTGTTGCCTGCCAAAACTGTATTCAGCCTTCAAGTTATCTGCTCCGCTCCTCGAGAAATACATTCCTGTCTAGTAGTTTAGGTAAACATCCTTCCAGCTACAGAGCAAAGGGCCCGGCCTTACTGTCTCCGTGCAAGTAATTCATGGCTCCTGTTCCATGGTAGGCCCATGCCCCCTCGCATCTCATGTAGACACGTAGACGCTTATACACGCACTAGCAGTCAGTATAGGATAGCCTCTGCCTGAGAGACCTTTCCTTCCAGATAATACAGTTCCTTAAACACAAGATATTAGATACGATTTGGGATTAGGTTGTTCTGACATCCCAGACTTCTGTCTCCTCATGTAGGGCTAAATGTCAAGTCCCCTTCACCCTTCAGTTACACGTCAGTTACACGTCATGCTCGAGTTGAGCACAAGTAAGGCAAAGTTCCAGTACAATTCCAGCAGATCACGCAACCCCCTCCAGGTATCCACCCACACATGACAAATTACCCATTATCATCAAGTGGACGCCCACATGGACGCCCACCTTCACACCCTCTTACACGCCCACATGCTCTTATCTCACTCTCTTTTGCTCTTTTCGTTTCCGATGTATATATACTGTACTCTGTGAATAATGTTTTGAGAATATTGAGAATACTTTTGAGTCCCTTCCAGATCCTTTGTGGTGATGGTAATATTCTCCCTTTGACTCGAGTTATTGGAATAAAGCCCTTTATGAACCTGATACCACAGACTCAGCCTCTTGCTTTATGCATGATCTTATTAATATTCTGAAATTCTGAGAGCGTAATATTTTATTTACGACACTCGGGCTAGTACATCATTTGGTGGCCTTCCAGTCTCCTAAAAAATACCCGGTTGGCCCTTGTCCCTGTGACGGTCAATCAAACAATGCACTTTGCACTTTCTTTTGCTATGTAACCTTTATAGGAATTTCCGCATTGTTTATTTAAAACCGATCCTGGTAAAATATGGAGTCCGTACTGTTAACCATGCTATGAAATAGCTTTTTAATATGCATATTCCGGATGTTTGCTTTTTTACTGCTACCTTTTTATATAAATCAATTCATGTAGGGAAAAGTATGTTTTAAAATCTTGTGTGTCAACCAAATTAATTATCCCTGCATTTTTGCTTGCTTATGTATGCATGTTATTTTGTGCTTTTATGGTCATTCTTGATATGTACCGAATAAAGCTTTATGAAAATGAATTGAGTACTCATCAAATATTTGTGAACTGCATTTTAGCATGAGCAAATATGCATGTGTAGATTTGCTCATGCGAAAATCTTAGTATTTGCATGCTCACTTTACCTTCAACCACTTTTTCCCCCCCAACTGTGGAAGCAGGTTTACGTCTGCCATTGTCAGGAGTAAATCTCCAACATTTCTCAATATGGGAAAACATTAGAGAAGAGTTGTTGAAAACCCACAAAACAAGTAAGTTAGTAGTTTTGGCCAGACTCAAAAGGGCATTTTAACACTGGAACTATTGCTTACCACTACCTTCAGACCCAGTATGTAGATCTGCTGAAACGTGGCAGCATAAGGGGAGTACAAGTATTCAAACACTAATATGGTATGAGCCCTGGCATAATTAGAGAGGCTATATCAGAGCTCTTATATACTGAGATTGCTGCCATTATTTGTCGCCGCACTACATGGCACCAAAGGGACAAGTTGATTTTGTTACAGGACAAGTAGATTTATGAAGCAACCTGCCCCATGGACAAGTAGATATTTTATTAAATTCCACACCCCTGAGAGAGCAGTGGTAATCAAAACTATCTGTCATTAAGAATTTACACACTTAAGATTGTAGTGGAGACAGAGTTTTGTTTGCATACATTGTATGTTAGCATTGGCGTTTTAGATGTTAACGCCATCTTGCCACTTTGCGGCTTTTGCACACAACACTACAGGTAGTTGTTATTACAAGTAAAACTGCTTGCTTGCTTTTTCTTCACATGAGAACGGTCTGTTTTTCACATCCCTAGACGTGCACCGCGACCTCAGTCTGAACACTGTGTGCAGAAACAGTCATGGTATGCTGTTGAATTCAGGTTGATCGGCCCACGCCACAACAAGCACACAGCTGCAAATATCTGAAACTCGGGTGCCTTTAATATTGCATTTGCATGCATGTTTCTGACACTCTTGGAGAAAACCTTTCCAGACACAGAGAGCAGTGCTGATCCTGTGATGCGTTTCACCTAAGCTGATTGTTGAGGTATGGGGTTCCCCATTCAAACCTAGAGACCTTTTATTATTATATAAAACTAGCTTATTAGCCGGGGGAGGGTGGTACACAAGGTATTATAGGACCTGTTTCCACTATCATTGTAATATGATTTATCCCTTTGTTTTCTATGGTATTGTAACAATGCTGATGGTTTTATTTCTAATCATTTGTTTGCTTATGTTAGCCAAAGTACTGCATCTTAGAGCACGCAGTTAAAAATAAACATTTTAAACTTTTCCGTGTCTCTGATTATTCTTGTTGTGGACTGATATGAGAATAATAACGAAAAGGTGTTCTTGATTCCCACTATTCCTGAGAGTACTCTAAGTCGCTTGTTCTGGGTTGCCTAATCATTGGTAGCTTCAATATGATATGGAGAACGCATGAGACACTGATGCTAGTCGGATAGGGGTTCTAGGTACTGAGGTGAGTTTTTGGTACACTACAATTCACTGAGGTCCTGGTTTCCTGCGCATAGTTCTGTGCATGAGCAGAATGCCCGCAACAAGATCACTAAAAACTGAATATGTATTTCAACATATTTATTTTAAAATGACGATATCTACTGCACATAATATTGGTAACATCGCAGAAGATAATAAAAAGTAGCTAAGCATTTTAGTAACAATGAAAACAGGGAAAAATGATATCACAATTTATAGTCCTTACACCTTCAATGCGCTATGCTAGTTCTAGCAGTTGAATAAATGATAACCTTGAGTTTCGGAGGTTGTGGGTATACCTGGACAACAGGGTTGTCTGTTAGGAATAGCGTGTCAGCTATTTAGAGCAAAAGGTCAAGAGCTAGAAGATTGTGTCTTTACGAGAACACAATCCTGGCACCAGTTTTTTAAGGCACAATGTAATGCTTTGCAGAGGCTCAGGGAGCCTTGCTGGAGGCTTCTTCTTTCAAGATGGAATCTGGTGCTGTGATCATCTGGATCGAAGACTGTGACCTGGGTGGAGGTTCTCTCCTAAGTGGTCAAGTAGTAGTCCTTATATATTATATCTTATCCGAGATGGAATTTGCAGTGTTACCTTTGGAATCAGTGGATGTACAAGCAAGGTAAAACGATGTCAATATAGACTACATAGCCACGTCTGGGGGCGTAGTGAACTAATACGTCCACTGTAGGGGCTTCTGTTTGACCACATGGTCACAGGTTTAAATCCCAGTGGGTCTACTCAGTCTTTCATCCTTCTGAGGTCGATAGAATGAGTACCACTGAGTTGGGTAACAATAAACATCTGTTATTCAGCACCAAGATACACTTCTGGGCGAAAGTACGCTTTACAAATACACGCTATGTTAAATTGTTTGGGTTGTGGTTGTTATTTGAGCTTAAAAAAGGCTCCTGTCCCAGACTGGATTCTCAATGGGCGGGTTGATGTCTAGATCTGAATGACTTGACACTTTCACAGTTCTTGAAAAGATAGGCACAGATGACATCCTTTTCAAAGGCAGACACGATGATTCAGCATAATTTGAGGAAAAATGGTGACTCTCATAACATAAGATGGCAACCTCCATCACCCAAGATGGATTCGGAGCCTATTTAAAATGAAGTCAGACCTTAGGACAATGTTTCCAAACCTGTTGTCTGGGGACCCCTGGGGATCCACAAAGCCTCCTCAGGGAGTCCACAAACACTTAGAAAATTAAATAATATTAACAGTATACAATATAACAATTGAAAGTTTTAAAACTTACTGCAAATGTGAAGGAATTTGAAATTGGAGACAACAAATTCCATTATTATCCTCAGATTTATTCGTGGGAGCAGTGCAAGAGCATCAAACAGAATATAGTATGGATGAGGAATGGCCTTAATTGAAAGTGGAAAAGCTCCAACCTTCATATTAAAATCAAAATTAGAATTGGTTTTAAATGTATCTGCAAATTAAATAAAATGCTTTATCATTTGAGTATTTGTTTGAATGTTCTTTTCTGTATTTTTTGTGCATTGTTTTGCAGTTCAAATCATCGTCAATGCTTAGGCTGTGGCCCTTGCCTAGCAATCATGAGTGAGTGGGGAGGTCCCAGATTTCAATAATGATTCGGAGGGGGTCCCTGGGTTAAAGTAATGATTTATTGGGGGTAGCCAGCAGTCTATAAGTTAAGAACCACTACTTTAAGACTTTAGGTCATTATGACATGTAGTATCGGGACGAAGGTAAACAAAATGGACAGGTTAACTAAAATGGAGAATATATTTAAAATGGAGAATATATTTAAAATGGAACCTGTCCCGTATGTGTTTAACTACCCAACAATAAAAGAATGAAACCTAAAAGCAAGATATTAAAACATAGAAAATAATAGAATTATGGCGGGAAACAGCTATAATATTAAGGACATGCCTAGAATAATTCCCAAGATAAAAAGTCACTAAATTATCACAGAATTGTTTTTTATTAATTTTTTATTAGAACGTCAGAACAAATAAAATATTACACAAATTTATACAATAAAAAAAAATAACTGGAGGTCCCAATTTCTGCATTTATCCCCACCCATCCTCCACCCCGGTGGATCCCAACAGCACAAGATAATACCATAAGAGAAAAAAGAAAAAGAGAAAAAAGAAGAAAAGCAGAAAACAAGGGATTATTTGCATACAATTAACAATTTTCAATTAACCATCTGGTTAGAGGCTCCCAAATTTTTCCCCCCCTTGACCTAGCTCTGATTCCCCTTCTCCTAAACACTGAAATCTCCCAATTGTAAATAGAAAATAATTTACCAAACCAAACATGTACAGAAGGAGGATTCTGATCAAGCCAAACACTGGCAACACAGAGCCAAAATACCGCCATTGCTATATAAACCAATTTCCGATCGGATTCCTCCATTTCCTGATTGCTAATCCCTAATAATATGATCTGGGGGTCAATGCAACAGAGTATCCCAATATAGAGTCCAGGAGTTGATCAATTTTACCCAACAATTGGGAAAGAATTGGACAGGTCGCAAATATGTGGGTGCTGTCCGCTGCCAGCAACCCACACCGAGAACAATGTACCCCCGAGATCCCGCCCCATCTATGAATACAAGCCGGAGTAATATAGAGATTACACCATGTTTTGAAACATTGTACATGTAGACTTGCAGATATGCATGCAGTTTGACTAAACAAAAGGGAATCTTCACACTCTCCCTGCCCTGCTTGTAGCATCACATGCCACCTATCAAGGTGTTTTGGCATATCATCCCCCATCCTTTCATTAATGAGTTTATATAAAGTGGACGTTGTTGACTGACCCCCCCAAAATCAGATCTAATAAAGGAATTCTGTTCCGAGAAGTTAGTTTTTTGGTAAGAAAATCCCTTATCTGCAGGTATTTGAAAAAATGATTATTCGGATCCCAAACTTCTCTTTTATTAACTCAAAAGTTAGTATTTCGGTATTGGATATAAGATCTCCTATAAACAGAACTCCTTTCTCGCTCCAGTTTTTAAAATATGCATCCTGAAATATTTCGGGGAGTAATTTATTATTGTCAAGGGGGAAGTATCTATGTATCCGCCCAATCGAAAACAAATTCCTGACTGCAGTCCAAATCCTGAACGCAACAAGCAAGACCTTAAATTTCACCCTCTTGAAATAAGCATAATCTATATGGCGCATGAGGAGTCCTTCAACCTCTACCCCGTAGATTAAATGATAAATTGATATTTCCCCACATCCCACATTTCCCCCTTTCAACAACTCGACCATCTGTTTCAAAGCTGCTGCCCAATAGTAAATTTGAAAATCAGGCACAGACCCCCCCCCCCCCCCCCCCCCCCCCAGTCTCTAGTTAAGGTCATATATTCAAGAGCCCTACGTGGGCGTTGCCCAGCCCATAAGAACCACGAGACTAACTGATTTCACTTTAAAAAACAGATTTTATTTATCTCTAGAGGAATCGCTCTGAAGTAATATAGAATTTTGGGTAAGAATATAATTTTAATTACATTACTCCTCCAAATTAATGTCAAATGTAAGTTATTTATTTTTTGAGAGTCTGACTTAATTTTCTGTATCAATGGTTTAAAATTAATAATAATATCCTCAAGTTTAGAACTAATTTCCATTCCTATATATCTAGCGCTCTGTACCATTTGATAATCATCTAATGTAATTTTATCATTAATAACAATTTGGGTTCTATGTTCGTTAAGATGATAGCCTGATAATTTACCAAAATGTGTTGTTAAGCTATTTATTTCCTCAAGAGCGGAGTGGGGAGTAGGTGTTATAATAGCTAAATCATCAGCGTATGTCAAGATTTTTATGCCCCCACCCCTTTAGCATAGACAGGTTGGATTCCTTGGTCTTCCAGGATTTTTCTAATTAAAGGGTCGATGTAGATGGCAAATAATAAAGGGGAGCACCGGCACCCTTGTCTCAGTGCTATTCTAGCAGTTGGTTCTTTATACAAGCTTTGGATAGCTTTAATAAATCCTCTCCCTATACCATTTTTGGCCATGACAGCCCATAAAAAAGGCCAGGAGACCCTATCGAATGCCTTTTCTGCATCCAGCAGAATTAAGGCCATAGGGTCTCCTGTAACCTTGGTGTAATCAAATAGGGCTATTGTGCGACAGATGCGATCAATAGTTTCCCGACCGGGAACAAAACCGTGTTGCTGGGGAGATACCAACTGTTTAATAACTGACGCTAATCTATGTGCGAAAATTTTAGAATAGATTTTCTTGCCGCTATTGATCAATGTAATGGGTCTATAAGGCTCGGAATCAGTCGCAGTTTTACCTTTCTTCAAAAATACGACAATCTTAGCTGTCTTGCAAGATTCTGGGGGTGCTTCCCCACCCTGCATCAAACTAAACATCTCAAACAATATTAAAATAAGTTGGATCCGAAAAATCTTATATAATTCACCTGGTAAAGAATCAGTCCCGACAGCTTTACCAGGCGGAAGAGATTCTATAACTGTTTGTATTTCCTCCAGTCTAATCGGAGCTTCTAACATATTTTGATATTGAGGAGTCAGTTTCCCTAACTTAATCTCTTTAAGATAGCTTTCAATATCATCGTGGATCACGCGATTATCTTCTATGTCTTCTGAGTATAGTTTTTGATAGAATTTTTGAAATGCCGAAAGTATTGCATCTGGGTCATTAACTAAGCCAATATCAGGAGCCAGGATTCCTGTGATACATGTTTGTACCTCCTTTTCTCTAGCCCGATCTGCCAACATATGGTCCACCCTTTCATTGCTCTCATAAAGTTTAGACCGCCAGGCTAAGTATCTACCAGCTGATTTGGCAAGTGTGACTTCCGTTATGGCGGATTTAACAGTTGTAATCCTTCTTTATGCGATATCAGCCTCCCCATCTTCAGATAAAACCTTAGCAAGATCAGTCTCAGCCTTCCCCAATCTATCATAAAGTTAATTAATTTTATTCTCTTTTTTTTTGGATCTCCCAGCCAAATTTAGCCGTTTCGCCCCTGATACCCGCTTTCAGAGTATCCCAAACATTCTGAATGCTCGTACTTCCCAAATTTTCCTCTGTAAACCTAGGGATCCACTTTTCCATATAGTGAATATAATAATTGTAATTTAACAAAGCCCTGTTAAAGGTCCAAATAGTTGCTTGAGTTTTACGTTTAATATTAATTTCCAGTACCAGGGGATTATGGTTGGATATTACTCTTGGATATTTGGTAATTTTACTACCCTGAGCCATTCCTTGGGAGGTAAAAAAATAATCCAATCTTGCATGGGTTCTATGTGGGGCGGGAAAATAAGTAAACCCTGCATCGTTCCCCTCTAATTGTGCCCAAACATCTATTAATCCATGTAACTCCTTTAATTGGGAAAGAGACTTATAAACTTTAGGTTTCCGCCCCGGATACGTTATCTCAGGATGGTTAGATACCGAACAACTCAAATTTATATTAAAATCACCACATAATATAACTGTAAGTGGCCAACCCACCAGTTCTAAACTCAACCAATAAAACATCTCAGGGTCATCTAATACCGGTCCGTAGACTGAACATAATGTAAACGTATAGTTTTCAATTGAACATTGTACGATTGCCCATCTACCAAATTTATCCGAGAGAGATCGTGAAAAATTAGCAAGATCCCTCCGTACGAATATTGCAACACCTCTAGTTCTAACATCTTGTACAGTCTATGAAATTAATTGATACCGATCAAGATTCATGATTTTGCTTCTTCCTGCTTCTACGTGGGTCTCTTGAAGGCAAATAATATCTGCCCTCAAGATCCGAACTTCCTGATTTATCCTACGCCTTTTAACAGGATCATTTAATCCACAGATGTTAAGAGGCTATTCTAATTTTCCCCATCAAAAATAGAAAACAGATCAAAATACATTAGAGCCATTAAAGTCTAAACATAACACATCTAAGCAATCAACGCCAACACCGTGTAAAGTCCCCCTCATTAAGTTTTGAATCCACCACCCCCCCCCACCCCCCCAACTAAGGCAAAAAAGGTCCTCAGACCCTTGTGATGCCTCCTGCGTTCCACTGTGCGGCCCATGAATGGGTTTTTGACGGATATTGCTTATCAGGCATATTCATTATACATTTACAGAATTTAAGCACATGCCATAAACATGCATTTGATGAAATAGCAATTCATCACTTGTTACATGTTCAATAAGATGTCTTCAAATGGAAATTAAAAGGGGTCTCTGTGCTGGAATGCAGGATCCTTACACCACCATGTAAACGCCTTGAACCTCCCAACCCCAACCTACACCCATCTCCCCAACTCCCACTCAGCTGGCATCAATGTGGACGTCAGTCACACCATACTCTTTGGTCCCTGGGAAAATGCTTGTGTGTAACCATACTTTAGTACATATGGACCAATATGCTCCAAATGTTGCATGGATAGGTTGCGAGGGACGTGACCATGATTTTCAAACAGATTACTGAAGAGAAGTACTAGCAAGGTGTGGGCCTCAGTGGTGTAGTAATGCGTACTAAAATAAATTCTTGTAAAAGCACCTTGACTAAAGCAGTTACAACAAAGCCAACATGCATTTATTGGATTGAGACTATTAGTAAATCGATGAATAGGTGAATGTGCAGTTTTTAAAGGTCCAGGCAAAGCTTTCAAGCATTTAAACTAGCAACCAGTCTGACAAGGCAATAAGTGGTTCTCATCTAATGTAGATGTTGCCATCATGATTAGGCCAGTAACAACATTTGTTCCTTAAGACCATGCAGTACTGGACTTAAAAGGAAAGTAAAACATACTTACTTGATCAAAGAAACTCTACAAGTTTGCCACTTTTTTCACCAGAAAGACCTCCAAGACTGTTAATTTGATCTTACAGTCTGTGCTATGATTTTCAACATGGTACTCTGTGTCAATGCTATTTTTTTTAAAATCTATTTCTTGGTTAGTTTCACCTATGTATATATCCTCAAAAGAGCACAGGCTCACAGACTGAAAAGATTTACAGCTAGTAAAGTGTCCTTGACTGAACATTGGCTTTGAGTACTGAAAATCAGTTGAATTTGTGGTCAACATGCAGACTGATCCTTTGCTGCATTTATAGTGGCCTTGAATCGCTGGTAGTCCCATCTCTGATCTCCAGTTATGCGACTTAAACCTACATGGACTATGTGTTCAGACCAGTTTGTCATTTTAAAGACAACCATAACATAGGTTTTATTTGGAATTTAAGGGAGTTTGGTGTATGCCAGTTCATATTGGACTGAATTGGGGGTGTTGCCAAATGTGATGCACAACAAAGGATGAGGAGTCCTTTTGTAGTTTTTTTCTAGCAGTGTGTTTGAAGGGATGAACCATGCACATTTTATGCCAGCCTGACCAATTTACCCAGGTAGCCCTAAACAATTAACTTCTTTCACAACCTTTGTGATCACTTCCTACAAATTTACGATGACTGTGAAGGGGGAGATTACCGCTTATGTTCTTAGGGTGAAAGCTTGTATAATGAAAAAGTATTCAGATCAGGTTTTTTCTCCATAGAGTGACAAGTGTATTATTGCCGTGTATGACCAGCAAGTGCAGCAAAAGTATTTAGTTGCCATGACTGTGCGTGGTGAATATGAGGTCAAACTACTTTTATTGATCAAATCTCTGCAATAACGCAAGGTTTCTTAAGAACCACGTCAGAAAAAGATGTAATCAATGTACCTAGCCGATACCTTATAATTTCAAAAGTGATTAATGTTTTTCTTCAAAGCACGTCATATTGGATGCTTGATTTGGAACAAAGTTATAACCCTTGGCTTCAGTAAGGACTAGAGGCCAACTCGAACCCTGCAGCATTAACGCTGCACCTTCTCAGATGAGACTGGCGAGTCCTGGTCAGATGCTTATGGTGTTGTAATTCCTACTCTATATATGCCAGCTCAATCGATTCCAATTCATGGATACAATGCAAGACCTTTTGTTTAAAGAATAGACTCTCACATGTCCTAATAGCCAGCCCCAATGACAGACTGAGAACTGTGCTCATTCACAGCCAATGCATCAACATGCAACATTGCTGACCCATATGCAAGACCAGGTTGCCAGGGACTGTAGAGCAGTGGGACTTACCCACAAGCAGGGAGGCTCTCCTCAGCACCTCACTCTCTCCAGGTCCCTATGAACCATAGGGTGCACGATGGAGGAACAAAATTCGAGACTGAGCTCTCCCACTCTCTCCTCCACTCTGAATTTCCAAAAGGTCGTAACAGTGCATTTTGCTTAGCAAACAGTGGAAACAAGACTTGTGGAAAAAAGAATCACAAAATCCAGCCAACAACAATAATATAAAGAAATGCCATTTTGACCAAAGGTCATTTCTGGACCGTGGATCATGCTACTAGAGACAATGGTAAATGATATGAACACAATTACAAGGTCAGCAATTCATGAGAGGTGGAGACATGACAGCCAATCCCACTGACTTGGGTGACTGCTGTTGCCACAACAATCTGCCCATAATTCTACAGAACGGAGCAAAGCACCAATCGTAAGAGACCAACTTGAAATTTCAGGAGCTTTTCATAATTATGCCACACAGATACTCTGCCCTCGTTTAATCTGACCTTTCAAAGCTGGACAAAAACCAAAAAGGTTTACCTAACGGTAATGTCAGGAGAAGAGAAAACAAATGAAGGGAAGAAGGTCAAAACCTTGCCAGTTTTGACAGCAACTTTCAACAAGCACTGGCATAGCCAATAGGTCTCGCCTTTTGGACCTTTTAAGTATTTATCCATGCAGCACATAATCCGGAGTGTTGTGCCGCCAGGGATTGAAGAGCTATATGATTACTACACACTCTGTCATGCCGGTCATGAGATGGTTACGGTTTCTAGTTCGTGTCCAACTGTGTAAGCAACAGAAAAGTTTTGATCTGAATTGATAGGTTGTGGAGCAGCATGAGAGCTTTCAGCGACTTCATTTTCCATAGACCCTGCGGTTGGTTAAATGATAATAATCCATCCATAAATAGTCGACACACCAATCAAGGAAACCCACTCCAGCTACTACACCAGAAGATATCTCCTTAATGCCCTGAAAGTTGTTGCTCAGCCGCACGTGCGTGGGTAGTTGTATTATGTATTTTGTTGGGCTGCACAAGCACATGTGGCAGAGATGTGGGGTGGGACTGCCCAGAAGAGACAGGGTCTCCTGGAAATGAGAGGGAGCTCTGTCAGCTGTATAAAGACATGATCAGTATAACGAGGACCTAGCAGTGCCCTCTGACTCGCACACGTGTCGAGAGTGGACTTCTTGTTGTTGGCTACTAGAGGAGGGGACATCGAAAACATGTGTGTGGGACGCAAGGTCCTAGTGGCAGCGTCAGAGGAGTGTCAGGCTTTCACGTGGAACAGTCTTGGACCCTTACTGCAGCATAGGAGTTTGCCAGCAGTGACGAACAAGTTACTTACCTTCGGTAACGATGTATCTGTAAGAAACATTAGTTAGTTAGATTCCTCACCTTAGAATATCCCCAGGCGTCAGACTGGATCCGGAAGATTTTTCGTCAGCAATACCCCTTGCGCGTCGCTAGGCGTCGTCTGCGGCTCCGCGTCCGTCGTCGGCGTCGTGCGCCGGGATGACGTCGTCGGAGTACTTAGACGCCGCCCTCGCGCGCTGACGTCAGTTCTTGTACATAGCCTTCCGCGCCAGGAACGCAGAGCCATGCAAAGACCGACACTGGTGCCAAAAATAAAATCTAGGGGCCTGAAAGGACAACCTTAACCCTAGATGTCAGTTCGCAGAACGGGGAGGATGGGTGGGTCGGTGAGGAATCTAACTAACTAATGTTTCTTACAGATACATCGTTACCGAAGGTAAGTAACTTGTTCATCTGAAAGAAACACGTTAGTTAGATTCCTCATCTTAGAATAGATACCCAAGCAATACCATCCCCGGTGGTTGGTCTGCGAACCAAGATCACACCAGAAAGTCCTGGAGGACAGAACGGCCAAAGAAGCCATCCCTCCGGACTTGGCTGTCAAGGCAATAATGCCTGGCAAACGTGTGTAGCGAAGCCCACGTCGCCGCCTGACAGATGTCCTGCAAAGGGACTCCCCGTCCCAAGGCAGTAGTAGCCGCTGTGGCCCGAGTAGAATGGGCGCGCAGCCCAACAGGAGGGTCCTTTTTTGCCAAAGAGTAACACATTTTGATGCACAGAACGACCCACCGAGAGATGGTCCGTTTGTGCACAGCTTTCCCCTTCTTAGCACCCACGTATCCAACGAAAAGTTGGTCGTCCACCCGGAACTGCTTAGTGCGGTCCAAATAAAAGGAGAGCGCACGTTTTGGGTCCAGACGGTGGAGCCTCTCTTCCTCTTTGGAAGGAGGCGGAAAGAAGGTGGGCAAGGTGACAGACTGCCCAAGATGAAAAGGAGTCACCACTTTCGGAAGAAAGGAGGGACGAGGCCGAAGGACAACCTTGTCGGGATGAACAGACAGAAATGGAGGCTTTGAAGATAAAGCCTGGAGCTCACTCACCCGTCTAGCCGAGGTGATGGCTACCAGAAAAGCAGTCTTAAGAGTCAGAAGACGAAGAGGACAATTGTGAAGAGGCTCGAAGGGAGCGCACATCAGGAATGTCAAGACCAGATTCAAGTCCCACTGAGGCATTACAAAAGGGACAGGAGGGAACGTGTGAGTAATGCCTTTTAGAAAGCGTGTAACCACAGGGGACTTGAAGAGAGAAGGCTGATCAGGAAGCCGCAAGAAGGCGGAGATGGCAGCAAGATAACCTTTCAGGGTGCCCAGGGCAGAGCCCTGCCGGGCCAGAGAAAGAAGAAAGAGGAGAACCTCAGAAAGAGGGGCGGAAAGGGGATCCACAGCCTTTGCTGTGCACCATGCCACAAATTTGTTCCACCGGCAGGCGTATACAGTCTTTGTGGAGGGACGCCTGGCTGCCAGAATGATATCACAGACTTCAGGAGGCAAGTCAAATGGCATCAACTGCCGCCGCTCAATCTCCACGCATGGAGGTGGAGGCTGGACAGGTTCGGGTGGAGGACCGTCCCCTGCTGCTGCGACAGAAGATCCTCCCGAAGGGGCAGACGTATCGGGGGATCGGTCAACATACTGAGTAGCTCGGGATACCAGTATCTTCGTGCCCAATCCGGAGCTACCAAGATGACTTGGGCCTGGTCGTGCCTGATCTTCTTCAGCACTCTGGGCAGAAGTGGTATAGGCGGAAAGGCGTACAACAGACCGCAACTCCACTCGCAACGAAAAGCGTCGCTGAGCGAGTGCCGCCTTGGAAATTCCAACGCGCAGAACTGCTGACATTGCGCGTTCTCTTCGGTGGCGAATAGATCTAACCAAGGCTCTCCCCACTGCTGAAAGAGACCTTGCGCCACTTCGGAGTTCAGACGCCATTCGTGATCCATCATGCACCGGCGGCTGAGTTCGTCCGCTCTGGCGTTCAGAGAGCCCGCCAGATGTTGAATCACTAGGGTGACGCCCTGGTGTTCCAGCCACGTCCAGAGGCGCAGGGCCTCCTGACAAAGGGTCCACGACCCCACCCCGCCCTGTTTGTTGCAATACCACATGGCGGTGGTGTTGTCCGTGAACACCTGCACGACACTGCCCCTGACAGAGGGAAGGAAGGCTTTCAGTGCAAGTCGGATCGCTCTCAACTCCAACAGGTTGATGTTGAGACGAGACTCCGCCGGAGACCAGAGGCCTCTGATCTCCGCCTCTCCCATATGGCCACCCCATCCCAGGAGGGACGCATCCGTCACTACGACATGCTCCGGTTGGGGAAGGGAGAGGCTCCTGCCCATGACCCAATCGCGGTCCGTGAGCCACCACTGCAACTGCTGTGCAGTGCCCTCCGAGATCAAGACATGGTCGGACAGGTTGCCGTGATGCTGGGCCCACTGAAACTTCATGTCCCACTGCAGAGCCCGCATGCGCCGCCTGGCGTGATGCACTAGTAGGATGCAGGAGGCCATCAGCCCCAGCAGCCGCAACACTAGCCTGACCGAAACCCAGGATAGAGGCCGAAAGATGGGAATCAGGGCCTGTATATCCCGGACCCGCTGTTCCGGTGGATAGACCCGGAACTGCGCCGAATCGAGAACCGCTCCGATGAAAAGGAGCTTCTGAGAGGGACTCAGGTGTGACTTCGGCACGTTGATGGAAAACCCCAGCAAATGCAGGAGATCCGCCGTAGTCTGGAGGTGGGAGACGACTGCCTGGGGCGAGCCCGCCTTCAACAACCAGTCGTCGAGATAGGGGAAGACTGGAACCCCTGATCTGCGCAGATGAGCTGCGACCACCGCCATCACTTTCGTGAACACCCGAGGGGCACTGGTGAGGCCGAAGGGGAGCACGGTAAACTGAAAGTGCTCTTGGCCCACCGTGAACCGCAGGTAACGCCGGTGGGCCGGCAGGACGGGGACGTGGAAATATGCATCCTGCAAGTCCAACGCTACCATCCAGTCTCCGGGGTCTAGGGCAGCTAGAACCTGAGCCAAAGTCAACATCTTGAACCGTTCCTTCCAGAGGAAGGCATTGACGTTCCGAAGGTCCAAGATAGGGCGTAGGCCCCCCTTGCCCTTCTTGGGAACCAGAAAGTAGTGGAAATAACAACCACGACCTACTTCTGGGCTCGGAACGCGCTCGACGGCCCCCTTGGCCAAGAGGGCAGAAACCTCCTCGTGGAGAAGATGCAAATGATCCCCCGAGATACGGTGGTGCTGCGGTGGCATGGCTGGAGGGGTCGTCTCGAAGGGGAGGGAGTAGCCCCTTCGGACGATTTGCAGCACCCACCTGTCCGATGTGATGGACCGCCAGTGGAGCAGGTGATGGCGAACTCTGCCGCCCACTGGCGTGGAATGGGCCTGAAAGCTCGGATTAGGAAGGCTTTGAGGCGGATGCTGCCGGGGTGGATGTGGGCTGACCTCGTCGTCCTCCAGATCCGCCTCGGCGGAAACCACGTCCGCGACCGCGCGCAGGTTGGTTCTGCGGCTGGTGGCTAGGCGCACTTGAGAAGGCACCCCTTCCTTGGCCACGAAAGGGGCGAAAAGCGGAAGATTGCGACCGCGGGGCCGAGAGGCCCAAGGACTTGGCCGTAGCCCGGGAGTCCTTAAAGCGGTTCAGCGCACTGTCCGCCTTCTCGCCAAACAGGCGAGTGCCATCAAACGGCATGTCCATGAGAGTGCTCTGGACATCGCCGGAAAACGACGTGGACCGCAGCCAGGCGTGACGTCGAAGCGCCACAGTGGTAGAAATGGCCCTACCCAGCGAGTCCGTGGTGTCAAGCCCACAACGTATAGCATGTCGTGCTGCATCCCTCCCATCGGCCAGAGCCTGGGTAAGACGTGTCTGGACCTCCTCCGGACACAGGGGCAGCGCGTCCTCCACCGCATCCCACAGAGAGTGGGAATAACGGTCCAAGAGACAAGCGGTGTTCAAAGACCGCAGGCCCAAACTAAGGGAAGAGAACAGTTTCTTGCCAAACTGCTCCAGTCTCTTGGAATCCCGGTCCGGCGGGGCGGTCGGGAAAGAGGATTGGGAGGTGGAGGCCTGGATAACCAGGCTCTCAGGGGTAGGGTGTTGGGACAGAAAACTGGGGTCGCCCGGAGCAGGGCGGTGGCGCCTGGCAACGTTCCTGTCCACAGGAGGAACTGTGGAGGGCTTGGACCAGGTGCCCTGTAGAACGTCAGTGAGGGCCTCATTGAATGGCAGCAGAGGCTCAGTGGAGCTTGCTGCAGACTGAAGCACCTCAGTGAGGACGTTCGTCCTCACAGCCACGGCAGGTAGCTCGAGCCCAAGGGCTGCGGCCGCCTTGCGCAGCACCACGGAGAAAGCAGCACCCTCCTCCGAAGCCACAGTCGGAGGAGAGATGAATCCAGTGTCTGGCGAGGTATCCAAACCACTGGCCTCCCCCAGTTCATCTGCCCAGTCCTGGGACAGTTGGGCCTGATGGGCCATAGGATCCTCGGATCCCTCCCAGTAGTCCCCATCATCCGACTCCTGGTGTAGAGGAGAAAGTAACGGAGCCGGGCGGTAGACAAAATGTGTCTCTAGCGGCGCCGATCTCGGCGTCCATCGACGCCGAACCGGCGCCAGGCCCGGAGCGGGACTGAACTGAGGCACGACGTCGATCGGGGTCGACGTCGGCGTCGGGGGTGGAACCGGAGTCGACGCCGGTGGAGGAGGCGTGACGAGGTCGACCGGCGTCGACGGGGACTCGAGAACGGGTCCCTCGGGCGCTTGCGGCGTCGAGGCCGGAGCCGTCAACGGCGCCGGGGCCAGAGCCGCCGGCTGGCAAGGCAGCCCAGTCGGGTCCGCGGGGCCCGAAGGCGCACCAGCGGGCGCCGACGGCGGAGCCAGGTTCCTCATGGCCGAGAGGTAGGCACTGATCTCCGCCGACGTCGCGTGAGTCCCAGGGACCGGAGGGTATGGGGACGGACGCGGCGCCTGCGGCTCCGACGGAGCCGCGGGGGTGGAACCACCCTGACCCTCAACCGAGTCGCGCGACCGGCGAGGGGAGTCCGAAGAACGATGTCGCCTCTTGGACTTCTTGGAATGCTTCGACTTACCCGAAGACTTGGATCCCGACGACCGATGGTGACGTCGGCTGCGGCTCCGCGACCGATCCTTGGACCTCCTCCTGGACCGGGATCGAGAGGCGCGCGGAGCCGAGTGGCGAATCTCGAGGAGCTTACGGGACCGCTCCCGTCTAGCATTCGAGGTCAGGGCCTTACAGTCAGAGCACGACTCCGCGTCGTGGTCGAGGCCCAAACAGTACAGGCACCGGCGGTGATGGTCCGTAACCGACATCAATCGGTTACAGTCCGTACAGGCTTTAAACCCAGGCATCCTACCGGCACCGGTGTCGATATGACAGGATCAAAAAGGATCAAAAAGTTAGTCAAAAATTGACTAAAGGGGTAGCTCTCCGGGATCTGCGCTTACTGGCGCGGAAAAAAGAAGAACTGACGTCAGCGCGCGAGGGCGGCGTCTAAGTACTCCGAAGACGTCATCCCGGCGCACGACGCCGACGACGGACGCGGAGCCGCAGACGACGCCTAGCGACGCACAAGGGGTATTGCTGACGAAAAATCTTCCGGATCCAGTCTGACGCCTGGGGATATTCTAAGGTGAGGAATCTAACTAACGTGTTTCTTTCAGATAGAAGATTTAGGACATAAGAACCACAAGTAATAAGCAGAAGCTAGGCAATTGTCAGGAGTTAGAATGTGCGTAGCCATAAGAAGGGCAGCGGGTCTTACTTGGACAATGAGCACAGAAGGTGCCAAACAGCAGCATGAAAGCTCAGAAGAGGCATTATGGTGAAGGGGCACAGTTAGTACGTCAGTTTACAGCAGCAGCTTGTGGCTATTTTCGTTAAAGTATTTTTTTTTTTAAGTCAGCGAAGAGCACCTGAAACAATATTATACACTCTGCAATCAGTTCAGACTCCCGGAGTTTATCCATTTCCCGCAAAACCGTATAGGGACAGCATCAAATCCAGAAAGGTGGGTATCAGGCCCGGTGCTGAATCTCTGTCCAGCTTTGCCCCGACCACCTTAAATACCTAGTTACTTACCTTTGGTAACTATATATCTGTAAGAGACAAATATTAGTTATGGATTCCTCCCCTTAGAATTACCCCCAGGCGTCAGACTGGATCTGGAGAATTTTTCTTCAGCAGTACCCCTGTGCGTCGGTAGGTGGGGTCAGTCGACGTTGGAGTCGTGATCACCGGAATGACGTTGCGGTATCTACTTAGACACCACCCCTGCGCGCTGTCAGTTTTTCCACACCAGCCAGCAGATCCAGAGAGCGGTACCCTAGTCACTTACTGAAAACGGTTTCTCTTCCCCGACTTTTGTCAACATCTTTTTCGAGACGTTCGACTCCTGGTGCATGTAGGAATGTCCCATCAACATACCAGCTTCAAACCTTGGGACTCCTGTCACAAATTGATGTCAGTCACGGACCCACACCTTGTGTGCCTCTGGTGACTGGAGCGAGACCATGACCCGAAGTCCTGCTCCGACTCAAATTCTTTGCGGGATCCCAAATGTTTCTGGAGGGCTGGCAGTCAGCTCGGTGCCGCTTGAGGTCCCTGTCGAGAAGGTGGTCACGGGACCAGTCGCGAAGTCACCAACTCCACTCATCGATGTCTTCGGGTAAGTAGAAGATCAAGAATAAGGCCAAGAAGCACCGTTGTTCTTCACCTTCTCCCCATCCGTCAGATGACGCAACGGGACGCGGAAGGTCGTCGTCCTTTGGCTCCGCCCACGTAGCCAGCTGGGACGGCTCCTCCCTTCCCGAGAGCCGGAAAATCCCCTGCCTAGCTTCGTGCATTTTATGAAGCTCTCCACTCCCATCTCTGGGCAGCCTGACTCCGCTGGCACGCCTTCGGGCCCTGCGAACTCGGCTGGGTGCTCTAGGCCTTCGATGCAGACCCTGGCCTCCCGCTTGCTAGGGACATGGAGCCAGACCGACGTTGACTAACACCGGTACCGGCGCGACTGACACGAGTACCAGGGGGTAATTTTGTACCGTTGTTCATCCCTGGCGTTCCTTTTTGCCCTGTTGGGCAGCCAGGTGAGGATGAGGAGGACTGGGAGGGGTCGGTTGACCCTTTGGCAGATCAGCTAGAGGAGCCGGACTAGAGAGAGGAGTTGAGTGAAGTCAGTGTTCTTGATACATCCCCAGACCCTGGTATGCTTTCTCTCCCTACCGTGGCTATGGAGGAGGGAGCATCTTACGCTGTGGTGTTATGTGGGGCGGATAAGGCCTCGGGCCTTGAGCTTTCTACAGTGGCAGTCAGGACTAATCTCCTGACTTAGGTGCTTCAGCCGGCAGCAGCCTCTTCGGAGGCCCCTGCTACGTTTCAATGTAGCCCTCATAGACATCCTACTGGGAACCTGGTCCAGGACAGGGGCTCCTGTGGACAGGATGATTGCCCGATGCCACCCCCTGCTCAGGGTGACCCACTTTTCCTATTCCAACACCCTATCCCTGATAGCTTGGTGGTCCAAGCCTCAACCTCGAAAGGGGTGTTCCCTACTGCTCCCCCAGATAGGGAATCCAAGAAACTGGACCGGGAAAAAGAGGTTTTCTTCTGCCAGCTTAGGACTGCGGTAGGTGAACACAGCATGTCTCTTGGGCAGTTATTCCCACTCCTTGTGGGACACAGTCACACAAGTGCTGCCAAAGTGCCCGTAGGAGGCCCTGATTGTACTCTCCCGTGCACTTGTCAAGGGTAGAGAAGCCGCAAAGTTCGCCATCCGCTGTGGGCTGGAGACCGCCGACTCGCAAGGTAGGGCGATTTCTACATCGGTGGCCCCGAGACGCTACGCCTGGCTGAGGTCCACTGGTATCTCCGGGGATGTCCAAACGACCCTTTTGGACATGCCCTTTGATGGCCGTTGCCTGTTTGGCGACAAGGTAGCCAATGTGCTCGAGCGCTTCAAGGACTCTAGTGCTATGGCCAGATCCTTGGGCCTTGCTACCACCTTGTGCCCTGTGCAGTCTGCTTTCCCCCCCTTTCGTGGCTACGGAAGGGGTGACCCGCCACGTTCCACCCAGGGCCACAGGCCGGCGCAAGCTGCTCAGCCTCTGCGCAGCCAGGGACGCAGCACCGGGGGTCTGGGGCCCAGCGGGCAGGCCAGTCCACCAGTGCCCCCTCTGCAGCAGCCTCCAAGCTTTCCTAGTCCGACCTTTCAGGGCAGCCATTTGCCATTGGGCAGCAGGATACGCCATCACCTCCCCCACTGGCACATCAACTCAGACATGTTGGTTTTGCAGATAGTCCGAAGGGGCTATTCCCTCCCCTCCATGCCACCAACACTACATCGCATGTCGGAGGATCACTTGGCCCTTCTCAGTCAGGAAGTTGAGGCTCTCTTGGCCAAGGGAGCTATCGAGCGAGTCCCTGTGCCAGAAGTAGGTCATGGTTGCTACTCCCACTACTTTCTGGTGCCCAAGAAGGACAAAGGGCTGTGTCCTATTGTAGGAAGGTGGATATCTGACTATGGTTACCCCCAATTTTTTTGCCTAGTGTCTAGCTGGTTTTTCGACTTAGTTGGCCTGAGATCCTGCCATTCAGGGTCTCAGGCTGTCTGCTCTCTCTTTAAAATGGACTCCATGTACCCTAGGTACATAACCAATTGGTAAGGATCACCTTATTGGACCCTGTACAGTGTACCCTAGGTACCCAGGGCATAGGTGTACCCTAGGCCTCCCAGGGGCTGCAGCATGTATTATGCCACCCCTGGTCTGGCCTTCCAATCAGACACAACTGGCTGATCACTCAGCTGGGGCAAGGTCGTGTAATCACCGCTTGCTTAGATATAGTATATCTATATCTACCTTATATATAGACACATGTGTACCTATCAGCCACTCCTATGGCAGGCCTTAACAATCCTGGAGGCAGAGTGCTTGGTAACATGTGAGATGGTGCTCTAGCATGAGCTGAGCCTGTCTGCAGCTTTCGGAACCATGTCCTTAGAGCTGTTCTATGATATAGCCTACCATATACTCTTAAAGTGCCTTATAATCTTAAACGGTTATGGTAACTATGGTTGGGCTGTATCAAAACATGTCGTGTAAGGTGTCTAACACTTTGGAATAATACCCCCATACCATTTCTGGGGATGAGGATATTATTCCTCCCTTCTAGAGGGAGAGACATGTTAAAATCCTACTTTGCTGTGTAACCTCTGACCAAAGCCTCAGCATCACAAAATGGATGCTGCTGCCACGACACAAGTCTGACCTCCTGCAGCTGGGAGTGATCCCAGCCAGGGAGGCCTGGACAATAGGTTTCCTGCTTGGGGAGGTGCTAGCACCTCCCCAGACAGCCTTTAGTGTATTGGGGCAGGGTGGGCTGAAAGGAATGAGACATGCCTGGGGCACACAAGGTGTTCCTTGCATAGTCCAGTTCAAACCGGTGCTGGGGCACTCCAGCCCCAGCTCTGGCGTGAAACTGGACAAAGGGAAGTGGGTGTAACCACCCCCTCCCAGGTCCCACCCATAAGGCGTGACCTAGCAGGTATCCCAGCCCCCCAGATTAGTATAAGAGTGGGAGTTGGGCCTCAAGACTTTAGATTATCCTGAACCTGCAAAACTGAACAGAAACTCTGGACCTTCGACATTCGACGAAAGAAGAAGACTGAAGAATCTCCCTTGTAGCCAAGGAGTGGCTACCCTGTGCAAACAGGCACCATCAAGAGACTACCCTTTGCTTTGCGACCGTTCTACGAGGAACCGACTGCAGAGCCCGACCAGAGCCTTGACTTCCAGACTTCTCCGACCCTCATCCACATCTGCAGCAGAGCTGAGATCCGTGGAGGCGACGAGCGACGTGGGACCGGCTACCTGGGAAAAGTGGCTAGTAACTTACAGCGCAGCTTCTGAGGTACCCTCGAAGTTGTGCACCGGGGATTGAGAAGCCCCAACCCCAAGCACCATCTGCACCGAAGATCAGCCCCCCCACACTCCACGAGTCCTGCGTGGGGCCCTTCAGCATTTTCCTGCTTGCCGCGTCTGTCCGGTTGCTTGCCCGCTGGCTAGTGGCCTTTGTGACGACGCACCCTGAAATCTTCTGCGCTGGTTTGGCTCCTCCAGACTGGCTCCCGCTTCTCTGCAAAGAAGCAGCACCCCAGACCTTCCTGGCCTGCACCAGAAGCAAGTCCTTCGTTCTTCGTGGTTTCCGCTTGCCAAGGCTTGGTGAGTCCTAGTCCAACTTCGACGCCGCCGACAGCAAGAGCCTTCGTGGGACAGCTCGCCTCCTGGTCCTGGTCGTCCTCGACGCTTCCTGGTCCTCCTGGCTGCAGCGACAAGCTTCACCTTCACCTGCAAGTCTTCACGACATCGCCTGGTTCCACGTGGTCACTGGCTAGTGACCTTGACTCTGTCCCTTCTGCTTGCAGGTTTCTTCTCTTCTTGATCCCAGCCTTGGGATCCATCGGACACTCTTCACTGACTGCCTGTCAGCATCTTTCTTCAGGCATCCATAGGAGTCGACGACGAAAACGACGCATCTTCACCCCTATGCACCCGCAGCCTGTGGGCTAGGTAACTTGGGTACTCCGGTGCTCAGCAGGATAGTGACTATCCTAGTGTCTAATTTTCACGTCTCAACTTCCTAGCTACTCCGGAAGTGTCCTAAATCTACCGTTTTCTAAACTGTACTATTGCTATTGACTTTTACGCATTACGCGTGAGTGTTTCCACTCTGCACACGAATCCCGTGGGCCTCCCACTTCCTAACTAACGCTAGTGTAGTGTAGCCCCAGCGATTCCCTAGGCCTAGGCCTACTCTATTTCCGTGACAGTGGTTCTTATACCACTTACTTAGTATATGGTTTGCGTGGCCCCTAGGGCCTAACTGTATTACTTACCTGTGTGACTTACTGTATGCATAAATAAGACTGTGTTGTACTTACCTCTAATCTCATAAAGAGTGCTGAGGGTTTGCTTAGAATAAATACACTTTATTTTATATATATATCTGTTGTGGTGTCCTTTCATTTGGTATTCAAGGGATTATATATGGTATCACAGCTGGCTTCACATGCCATTCAGAGTTTAGCCTAAGACTGCTCTTGTCCATGCTACCACTAGGATAGCTGGTCTATAAGGTTGACTTTACAACCAATCACCATAAGGGTATTTGGACTGATACAAGGTGTACACTATAACTAGTGACATCATACATCAGGCCAACTTCTCACACCTATCTTAGACCTCAGGGACGTCAACTGCTTCCTCCAGAAGGAGAAGATCAAAATGTTGACATTGGTTCAGGTCTTGTCTGCCCTCAAACCTGGAGACTGGATGGTAGCGTTTGACTTGCAGGATGCTTATGTTCACATCCCCGTCATACCGGCCCACAGGCGTGACCTACGGTTCACGGTGAGCCACGAGCATTTTCAGATTACAGTGCACCCCTTTGGCCTTACAAGCACCCCTCTGGTATTCACGAAAGCGATGGAGGTGGTCGCAGCTCATCTGCGCAGATCAGAGGTTCCAATCTTCCCCTATCTCGACGACTGGCTGTTGAAGGCGAGTCTGGGATATTCAGGCTATGATACCGATGTTTCAGCCTCTATCTCTGGTTTCGGTGAGAATGACCCCGAGGCTGCTGGCCCTCCTGGCAGTGGACTATGCCAGGTGCCATATGCGGGCCCTGCAGTGGAACCTGAAGTTCCAGGGGGCGCAGCATCAGAGGAATCTTTCCGATGTCGCCCAGTTCTCGGAGGTCACTGCACACCAATTACACAAGTGGCTAACAAACCAGGATTGGGTCGAAGGCAGATCCCTCTCCCTTCCCCAACCAGATTTCACAGTGGTGACAGATGAGTCACTTTTGGGATGGGGCGGCCACATGGGAGAGGCGGAGATGAGAGGCCTCTGGTCTCCAGCGGAGTCCAGTTTCCAAATCAACCTGCTGGAGCTCCGGGCGATCAGTCTTGCACTGAAAGCATTCCTTCCCTCTGTCAAAGAGAAGAATAGTGCAGGTGTTCACGGACAACACCACCACCATGTGGTACTGCAACAAACAGGACAGGGCAGGCCCTATGTCAAGAGGCTCTCCGTCTCTGAACATGGCTGGAACATCAGGGCCACCGGTGCATGATGGATCACGAATGGCGTCTTCACTCGGAAGTGGTGCAAGGTCTCTTTCAGCAGTGGGGAGAGGCTTGGTTAAATCTGTTCACCACCAAAGAGAACGCGCAATGTCAGCAGTTCGGCGCGTTGGAATTTCCAAGGCGGCACTCGCTTAGCGACGCTTTTCATCGCGAGTGGAATTGCGGTCTTCTATACACCTTTCCGCCTATACCACTTCTGCACCCAGTGCTGAATAAGATCAAGCACGACCAGGCCCAAGTCATCCTTGTGACTCCGGATTGGGCATAAAGAGTCTGGTATGCCGAGCTCTTGAACATGGCCATCAATCCTCCGATCAGACTGTCTCTTCGAGAGGATCTTCTATTGCAGCAGTAGGGGACGGTCCTCCACCTGAACCGGTCAGGCCTCCACCTCCTTGCGTGGAGATTGAGCGTGACAGTTGACAGCTTTTGACCTTCCAACCAAAGTCTGTAATGTTATCTTGGCAGCCAGGCGTCCCTCCAATAAAACGGTATACGCCTGTAGATGGAACAAATTTGTGGCATGGTGCACAGTAAAGGCTTCGGATCCCCTTTCTGCTCCTCTTTCGGAGGTTCTCCTCTTCCTTCTTTCTTTGGTCCAGCAGCGCGTTGCTCTTGGCATCCTTAAATGGCAATCTATCGGTGTTTTTTGGCCTTTCTTCACATTCCTTATCAGCCTTAAATAGATTTCTTAAGGGCATTACTCAACTCTTTCCTCCTATTCCTTTCTAAAACCTCAGTGGGACTCGAATTTGGTCTTAACCTACCTCATGTGTATCTAAGTAGATACCGCGACGTCCTTCCGGCGATCACGACGCCAACAACGAACGCGGAGTCTACCAGCGCCACCCACAGACGCGCAGGGGTATTGCTGAAGACAATTTTTCCAGATCCAGTCTGACGCCTGGGGGTAATTCTAAGGTAAGGAATTTATAATTAATAGTCCCTTTCAGATTTTGAATTTTAAAAAACAAGTATTGCCACAGGCACAATCTGTAAGAATCCGAGTGATCACTGTTGGAAAATAGTTTGTAAAAGCAATCAAGGGGATTTAAAAATAATGGAGATCGGTGGCGTTGGAGGGGTAGAGTGGTGTGGATGAAGAAAACATCCCAAAAAAGAGGACATTATTATAATGGTGTTGGAGTGGGGGTGGGTTTAAAAACAACTGAGAGTGGAAGGATGGCGGGGATGAAGACGACGGCCAATGAACTAGTAAAATACTGGCAGCTGAAATGGACACTGTAGCCAATGATGTCACTGTGACACAAGAAAAACAAGCAAAAAAGAAAGTGAAATACCTGCTGCCCCATACTGCTGCGGACATAATCAGTGCTCTCCGTAGGAAGAAGCGGCAGAGGTCGTCCGGAGCCATGCGCAAACAAGAGGCAGTATGCTGCAGTGCAGGGTCCTGTGTTGTCTTATGTCTACAAATGCATTGCTGACAATTTCTTGGAATCTAATTACAAAACAAAACTACGCCATGGCTTTACCAGTTACTGCAAAACTGTGTTTCTTCTTCCATTTTTAGAGTGTATGGTCTGCTCTGACTTCACTCGCCCATTTCTTTTTCTTGGGATGCGAAATGAAACCAAAACACCCAGCGCAAGTGCAAATAGCACCTCCCAGCCTATGCCAACAGCGTGAGAAGGGAGATCCCTTGTGCTAAATTTAGGTCGTCGTTGTTTCTGGTAGATTCTTTGAGTGACGTAAACATGGATGAAAAATGACAGGCGGGAGAGAGGCGGGGAGGGGGTGGAACTAATGGGGCCGGATTTTAGCTGTTAGAGCAAAGCGGGCATCCTGCCGCAGCAGCCACTGAGTCTCGATGCTCGCTCCCGTGGCAATACTCCATGGGAGTGAACTTTTGAAAAAAAAGTGGGACATACACCTACCATTAGCCATTTGCAGCCTACTATTTTTAAACGACACAAACAAAAGCCAATCCAAAGCGTGGGAGGAGTCGGGCCCCACAAAGCACAGACAACAGATCGCCTAACAACGCAAGCGCTGTCCAGCTTTGACCTAAAAAGCAGGTGATGTCCTCATCCTGAATCCATGTAGCCCACAAGGTAGCCACAGAGGAACATCTAAAAGCCCCAAATTCTATTCCTTTATAGGAAGGGCTGCTGCTAAATATACGATAGGGAGCCGGAGGAAAAAAAAATTAAAATTAGTTTCGGTAAGTTTAAGCAAGATCCATGCAGCATTCTTAATACATCAGGTTGGGCAATATGTGTGTTAAAGTATCCAGTTTAGGAATCACATATGATGTGGCTCTAACGGCATAAACATGGCAACTGTTAGAACTGCTTCAGTGGTGTTACTCCAGGAAATACAAATGATATCCGTCAAAATATCTCAACTCAAAAAGAGATGAGACCAGCACCTTGGATTTCTGTATTAAGAGGAGGGAGTAATACCTTTCAGAAGTCTGCACTTTTCCTTTTGGAATGTAGCATTTAGCTTATCTCACTGTACGTTTTTAGGTTTTGCCTGAACTGCGCTTATGAAATCTCTTGCACAGAAAAAAGAAAATATTAAAAGGAGATTAGCGCCAGTCTATTACTTACCTTTTTTAAACATTGGTTGGCTCCCACATCCCTCGTTTCCTTGCTTATAACTAATCAGCGCCGCCTCCTTCCCTTCGGCATGCTCCTGGGCTTCGAGTCTTCACCCCTGCCGTGGAGGATGGGCCAAGTACACCTTCCTGTGGCCAGTCCTTGCCTGTACTCTTTCTACTGTTCGGCATACACTCTTGGAGAGTGCATGGGTCTGCAATGTCTCCCCTTCACCCCCCGTTTCCATCCCGCTCTCTGTGGTGTCACCCTCTCCCCCGCCCTCCTCCTGTTCCTCATGGTGTCACCCTCCCTGGGTTCCCTTTGGTGTCACCCTCCAGCACTTCTCCAACTGCCCGTGGTTTAAACCAAATCCCCTCCACCCCACCCTCCGATGTCTTTCCTATCCTCCTGTCTTATGTTGCTCGACCCCCACCCAAACTCCTTTGCATAGGAACGCAGGGTCCTGTGCAACATGCAAAAAAACATTGACAATGACCAAAAGATTTTGCACAGGCAAAACCTTTGCCAATGCTTATTTAATTAATAGTTAAGCATTCAAAAGGCAAGTTTCTGAAATCAGGGTGCATTGCCTCCTTAAAGATGGCAAAGTTGATTGGCAGTAAATTATTTCAGAGAACAGTCAGTCTGGATGCAATCCAAATGCCTTGTAGCACAAATTGATCTTATGAGTTTTAGTGAATCTCTGAAGGCCACTAAGTGCCAATGACAAAGCTCCGCGCACACACACTGCTTACAGCATTTTCTCACTCACTGTGCAAGTACCTGTACTCCCAAAGGTTAAGCAGGCAAAAGGAAACTGTATTCCCACATACTCTAAATGCGTCACTTAGTAATTTATCTAGGGGATATTGCACATCTCTGTTTCACGACTAAATGGAAATAAGATCTACAGCAAACACCCGTTTAAGAAATACTCATATGCACAGACAGGACAATAACTGAAAAGGAATATGCTACTTACCAGTATGCATCTGTTCTTGGCATGTAGAGCTGCACATCTACACACTTGTGCATAGATCGCCATCTGGTGTTGGGCCCGGATGTTTGCAGTTGTTTTTCCTCTTGGAAAGTCTTTTAAAGTCACGAGGTCGGTGACTCCTCCTTTGGATCGTATTGCGCATGGGCTTCGGCTCCATCCTCAGATTGTTTTTCGCCAACAGGGAAAGATGGAGCGTAGTAATAACAGGAAAGATGCCCATGTGTGTTGTGTCTAAATAAGATAAACTGGAACAGATATAGGTAGCTGGGTGGGCGTGTGTAGATCTGCAGCTCTACATGCCAGGAACAGATGCATACTGGTAAGTAGCATATTCCGTTCATATGAGCTACAGATTACACACTTGTGCATAGATTATATAGCAGTACCCACCCTTAGCGGCGACCACCCGTATCTGTTGCAGTGGTTTGAAATGATGTTTTGAGTACAGCCTGGCCCACACTAGCTTGTTGCTTAGTTTGCACATCTACACAATAGTGTTTAGTGAAAGTGTGCGGTGTTGACCATGTAAGCTGCTCTGCAGATATCATCTAATGGGATGTTCCCTAAAAATGCCATTGAAGCCCCTATTTTGTGTGTAGAGTGGGCTTTAGGGGGAAACGGATAGCGTTCGTTTTGCTTTGTGGTAGCAAATCTGAATGCATTTGACAATCCACCTAGCTATTCCCGACTTGGAGATGGGGTTGCCCTTGTGTGGTGGAGAGAAAGAGAAACAGCTGTTTGGTCTTGCGGAAAGGTTGTGTTCTCTAGATGTCAAAAGAGCCTTATTCTACAACATACAGTGTGTGAAGAGCTCTTTCTGCAATGGTTTGTGGTTTCGAGAAGAAAACTGGTAGTTCTACCGCTTGGTTTATGTGAAAGGGAGAAATGACTTTAGGGAGGAATTTTGGCATGGTACGGAGAACAACCTTATTATGGTGCATTTGCAGAAAAGGTTCTTGAATGGTAAGTGCTTGTATCTCACTGACCCTTCTGAAGGAAGTGATGGCTACAAGAAAAGCGTTTTTCCATGTTAGGAATTGGGGTTCACATTTGTGCAGAGGTTCGAAGGGAGGCCCCATTAGTCTGGTGAGAACGATGTTTAGGTTCCACACAGGTGAGGGTGGCAGTCTGGGTGGAATTATCCTTTTAAGGCCTTCCGTGAAGGCTTTAATGCAGGTACTCTAATAAGATGATAGATGTTGCCTGTTTTGCAGATAAGCTGCTATGGCTGTGAGGTGCAATCTAATAGACGTATAGGCTAGATTGCATCTTTGCAGGTGTAGTAAATAGCCTAAGATGTGTTGAATGGACACATCTAGGGGATTGATGGTATTGTTGTGACAGTAAACAACAAAACGTTTCCACTTGACGGCATAGCACGCTCTAGTGGTGGGTCGCCTAGCTTCTTTGAGGACGTTCATACAGTCAGGGGGAAGATTGCGGTAACCGAATTCTAGGATTTCAGGAGCCAGATCGCTAGGTTGAGCTGAGCTGGGTCCGGGTGTCTGATCTCTCTATGGTTCTGGGTTAAGAGGTGTGGAGAGAGGTGTAACTTTTGGTGTGGTACTACAGATAATTCCAGCAGTGTGGTGTACCACGGTTGTCTGGCCCAAGTTGGAGCTACTAGTATGAGAGTGAGGGAGTGTTGTTGTAGTTTGCGCACCACTAATGGAATGAGTGGGAGAGGCGGAAAAGCATACGCAAATTTGCCTGACCAGTTCATCCATATCGCATTGCCTTTGGACAATGGGTGTGGATATCTGGCGGCGAAGATTGGGCATTTGGCGTTTTCGTGGGTGGCGAAGAGGTCTATCTGTGGATGCCCCTACAGTTGAAAGTGTGGGTGAAGAACTTGTGGATGTAGTTCCCACTCGTGGATCTGTTGTGTCTGTCTGCTGAGTAGATCGGCCATAGTGTTTTGGACTCCTGGGACATGTTGGGCCAGGAGAAAGATTTTTTGGGTTATGGCCCATCTCCATATACTCTGTACTAGCTGAGAGAGCTGTGGAGAGTGTGTGCCGCCTTGTTTTTGTATGCAGTACATGGCTGTCATGTTGTCTGTGCGGACTAGGACTGCCTTGCCTGAAATCTGTGTTTGGAAGGATTTCAGGGCTGAGAATATCGCTAGTAACTCCAGATGGTTGATGTGGAGTAACTTTTGTTGAGGTGTCCATCTGCCCTGCATGGTGTGATGTAACAGGTGAGCTCCCTAGCCGGAGAGCGATGCGTCCGTTGTCAGTATTATCTGAGGAACCGGGTCCAGGAACGGTCGCCCTTTGGAAAGGTTTTTGGTGGTCCACCACTGCAGAGAGCGATGGGTACGACCGTCTACCAACACCAGATCAGTTAATTGATCTTGGGAATGGTTCCATTGGCGCGCTAAGCACTCTTGGAGAGAACGCATCTGGAGTCTTGCGTGAGGTACTATGAATATGCAAGAGGCCATCATCCCGATTAGTTGCATAAACACTCGAGCTGGAAGGGAGTGTTGTGCTGTAAATTTTGCGCGTAGAGCCTGAATGCTTGTGATCCTGGCCGGACTGGGGTAGGCGAGCACTTTTGAGGTGTCTATGGTGGCACCGAGGTATTGTTTTACGTGGGACGGTTGCAGATGGGACTTTGCGTGGTTTACTGTGAAGCCCAGTTGGTGAAGTAGCTGGATAGTGGCATGCGTGTGTTGTACACACTGGTTGTATGAACTGGCTTTTAGTAGCCAGTCGTCTAGGTATGGGAAGACATGGATGTGTTGTCTCCTGAGGTGTGCTGCCACGACTGCTAGGCACTTGGTGAATACCCATGGTGCTGTTGTGACTCCGAATGGGAGTACTTCGAATTGGTAGTGTTGGTTGTCCACTACGAATCTGAGGAACTTCCTGTGAGCGTGGTGTCTTTTAGGTCTAAAGTTGTCAGGAAGTCGTTTTGGGAGAGCTGGGGAAGTACCTGCTGAAGTGTTACCATGTGAAAATGGTCTGAGTGTATGTATGTGTTTAGGGGCCGGAGGACTAGGATGGGCTGTAGAGTCTCGTCCCTTTTTGGTATGAGAAAATATAGGGAGTAAACCCCCAGATTTCTTTGGTTGGTAGGAACGTGTTCTATCGCCCCTTTTTGTAGGAGGGAGATTACCTCCTGCTTTACTAATGCTAGATGTTTCTGTGACATTGGGCGCTGTCTGGGTGGAATGTTTGGGGGGGTAGACATTAGTTCTAGGCAGTAGCCTGACCAAATTATTTGTGTCACCCATTTGTCTGAGGTGATGGTAGCCCAGACATGAAGGATATTTTGGAGTCTGCCCCCGACCGGAGTGGGATGGTCTGGGGGAATGGAGGGTAGTCATTGGGTAGGTGTGGAGGCAGAGCGGGCGGGGTTTGTTTTGCCTCTGCCTTTATTATTGATGCCCCTGTAGTCGCCTCTTTGGTAACCCCTTGTGAAGGTGGATTGGGTAGGAGCTTTGTATGACGTGGAAGCGGTATCAGAGGAGTAGCCTCTGGATGTGCTCCGAAAGGAGGAACGGCGAAAGGAACGCCTGGGAGGGTGTGACTGTAAGGCTCCCATAGATTTCGCCGTGTCTGTCTTTTTTCATTTTTTCTAGGGCCTCATCCACTTTTGGGCCGAACAGATGTTTCTGGTCAAAGGGATGGTTCAGGATGGAAGCTTGCACTTCTGGTTTAAATCCTGAGCCAGGCATGGCGACGGAGGAGGACGCTAGTATTGATGGCCCTGGAGGCGGTGTCTGCTGCATCTAGGGCACAACGGATGGAGGTATTAGTGATGGTTTTGCCCTCCTGAATTAACTCGTTTGCCCTGTTTTTGTATTTGTCAGGGAGGTGTTGCATTATGGCTTCTAGCTCGTCATAATGGGCCCTTTCATATCTAGCCAGTAACGCTTGTGTATTGGCGATACGCCATATGTTGGCAGCTTGTGAAGCAGTGCGCTTGCCGGATGCGTCCAAGAGTTTTGACTCTTTGTCAGGTGGTGGGGCTTCGCCTGACACCTGGGAGTTGGCCCTCTTTCGTGCTGTGGACACTACCAGGGAATCTACTGGGGCTGGCCCTCTGATGTAGGAGGGGTCTGTACGGGCGGCTTTATATTTCTTCTAGATGCGAGGATTAATGACCCTGGCTCTGATTGGGTCTTTAAAGACCTCTGGCGCATGTTTTATAACCCCTTTGAGCATGGGCAGTATAGAGGTGGCCCTATGCGTGGTATCGAAAGTATCAAGGAGGAAATCCTCCTCCACGGGGTCGGTATGGAGATCTACCCAGTGATAGTGTGCAGCCCTCTGGAGTAAATGTTTGAACCCCAAGGAGTCTTCTGGTGGGGATGGTCTCGAAGGATAGAGATCACCTTGTGGGACATTAGGGATGTCGGGATGTTATAGTCGTCCCATGGGTGTGGGGAGCATGTGGGAGTGGGGTCTCCTGTGGGTGAGTCATGGGGTGAGTCCCCTATGTCATCATATATGTTATCATGATCATCATCATCATCCGGACGGTTAGTTGGGGAATGATGAGAAGGGGATGACGTAGCAGAGTCCTTCCTTTTTGGAGGGGGAGCCGAGGCAGGTTTTTCCAGCTGTCTCTTTGATGCTGAGCATCAAATGTCCGGTTTTGGGATCCTTGGTCAATGTCTTTTGCAAGGGATCCGGTGTAAAGAGTTCCTCTGAAGGTGGCTTATCCGTCGGCGCCGAAGGCATCGGGCCATTGGTTTTTTGACTTTAGTGTCCTGTTTAGAAGTATGCGGCTTGTAAAGGGCTTTTTGTTTGGTCGGTGCCGAGATGGGTTTCGACTTCGAGATTTCGGTGCCGGTGGCTTTGTGTACTTTCGTCGGTTCCGAAGATGGTGTCGGTACCAAGGAGCTGGAACTGGTTTTCGGCACAGTGTTTCGGTATGGGGTTGGTGCCGAAGAGGAGGCCATTTTCTTTTTCGGTGTCGGTACGGAGGAATGTTTTTCGGCACCGACGGTGGGCTGGCTCGAGCCCGAGCCGCCTGAAGGCTTAATAGGCTTCTTTACCGGTCCCAAAGGTGCGGTGTTGGAAGCAGTGTCTTTGGTCTTACCTAGGCCCGGAGGCGAAGGTGTGACCAAAGCCTTTTTGGGTGCCGGCGAGGGTGTGGGGGGGGGGGGAAATTGGTACTCACGACCCTCTGTGCCGGAGTGATGTCCTCCACATCGGAATCGTCTGCTTTGGAAGCGCTGACGAGGCCCTTGTCGGTGTGGTGTTCTTCTGGAGCGTCAACGCCCTCTCCGAAGAGGTCATCTGGAATCGACGAGTGTGCCATGGTTCTTCTTGCCCTTCGGTCTCGGATAGTTTTCTTGGACCGGAAGGACTTGCACGCCGGACAGTCTCGAGCCTCGTGTTCAGGGGAGAGGCATAGATTGCATACTTCGTGGAGATCAGTGTGGGGGAATTTGGACCCACATCGAGGGCACTTCCTGAAGGGAGTCCTTTCCATGAGCCAGGACAGGAGATTGGGTAGGCCCGAAGGCCGGCGTCGACGACTGGAATCGAAGGTTTTGATCGATGAGAGCCGCGCCGAGTGTGGAGATCGCGATCGAAACAATAACGCGAATTGGGGTGAGGATTGCGCGTCGATTGAACTGGAAACCTGTTCAGAACCGGAGCGCGAAGATCACATCCGAGCCCGATGGCAGAAAAAAACAATCTGAGGATGGAGCCGAAGCCCATGCGCAATACGATCCAAAGGAGGAGTCACCGACCTCGTGACTTCCAAAGCCTTTCCAAGAGGAAAAATAACTGCAAACATCCGGGCCCAACACCAGATGGCGATCTATGCACAAGTGTGTAATCTGCAGTTCATATGCCTCGAACTTAAATTTTTGAAAAGTGAAGAAGCCTATCTCCATGAAGGCCATGAAAGCCTATGCAGGGCAATGCAATTTGAATATGAAATAGGGCTGCTTGGTCTCCACACAAAAAAACAAAAACCATCCAAATCATGCTTGCAAATAAATTCAGCACCATTCAAAACATCTGAAATTTTACTGAGTGCATTTAAAACTATTCGTTGGGTAAACCTTATTCAAGGGAGTTGTCCATCTTGGTAATTAATAGACAAGTGCATTTTAGTTCATTGAAAGATCATGTTCTGGAGTAGGCTACACGAGCACTGGAAGACTGATCTAGTTAGCGCTGCACAAGGGTTGGTAAAGAATTCTTCAATACTCACAAACTGTCTCCTACAACATCCAGTTTAAAATCATCCAGTTTAACACAAAGCATCTCATATACCCGAGAAACGTAATCGAATAATTAGGAATTGGGGCGTGGCCAATGGGGGCAACATGATGGATGCCTCTTGGGAAAGCTCAGCAGCCAAAACCGATAATCTGACTTTAAATCTCCATATACGCTCGCCATCTGCCCTCCACAAACACAGCGGGCCCCACCAGGAATAGATGACGATATAGCTGTGAGCAGGCCTGGAATACCCCATTGGGGACTTGCTCTGCGGTCTGACCATCCCAGCCGTGTGAGAAGCCAGCTCTGCGGCATGGCCTAAAACTGTGGCTCGAGTGTCGGGGAGCCCACCCGAGCCTCATCGAGAAATAGCCGCCGTCTCGTAGAGGGCACTGGGGGATGGGGCCGGGCTCCAGCAGAGTCCTCGCTCACCCGCTTGGGCTGCTTCCCTTCCTCAAGGCAGCAGGCCCCGTGACCCCGGGGCCCACGGCTCAGTCAACGCCCTGCTGGAGTCCCGGACCCTGCCACACTGCTGGGGAGATTGCGGGTCGAGGCCCATGCCACCTTGTGGTTCACAGATGGGGGATGAGTCATGTGCTTGGCCCCCTTGGCCGCTCATCCTTTCCCCCACTTACCCCCCCCACCCCCGGGTCCACATAGAGGTGACTGCACCCCCATCTTTTTCTTCTCCCTCCCAGGCTGGGTCGATGCAGATGCAAGAGGCACAAATGAAGAAAAAAGTCTTGCAGAACTAGACTCGTGCCCTAGCCAGGGCAGAAGATGCTGAGGGACGCTTCCGCAGAAATAGTATCAGAATAGTAAGAGTCCCAGAGGGCTCAGTAGGAAAAGACTCTGTGTCATACTTGGAGACATGACTCCACAGTTTTATATTGGCATTGGCACTCACAAGTTTCTTTTTGTTGAAGCAGGCTCACCGTGTGCCGGCACTCAGGCCTCTTCCTGGCACCCTCAATCCCCTTCGGAGACCTATGGTTGCCCAACTGCTTCATTACAGAGATCGGGATCGGATAGGAGAGGCCTGGAGACATGACACCCTGGTGATAGACAACTCCATTGTCATGATCATCCCAGAGTATACACTCAGAGGCGAACGACAGTGACACACATTTCTGGCCATCAAGTGGAAATTACGAGAACTAGACATAAAAAAAAACTCGCTCTTGTTCCCTGCTCGCCTTCGGGTCCAGGCAGATGGACAAACACTTCTTTACAGATCCCAAGAATGCCTGGAGCTCTGGGTGATGGGGAGGACAGGCCCTCCTGTCATGCAAAATCAGCCTTCTCACATCTCACCGCTAAGACAAGGCAGGAGAAGGCGCAGAGGAGAAGAGCGCGGGGTTCTCTGTAGTTACCCTGCTTTCTAGACCTGGAACAGTTGATGCAGGAGTGCTTTGCGGGCGGCCACGGCCTTCCTCCAACCCGAGCCATCTTCTGACACTGAGGTCGACTATGTCAGATCCACTAGAGAGGAAGGCTCTATATCCTCCATGCCCCTTTCGCCGGACTCCAGCACGCCACAAATTGCAGATGATGTTTGACCACAGTGCTGCTCCTTGTTCACACACACACCCGATATATAGTATGATTACACACAGGCTGGCACCTCTTATGGAGAACCATCCACTTTTTCCGATCGCACCACTACTTTTAACCCCCCCCCCCACCCTTTTTTAACTTAGCCTGTGTAGGAGTGACTAGACTCCTTCCATACCAGCCAGCAACAGCTACCAGCGATGCAGTCTTTCTCCCTGTCTGAAGCTGGAACACGCATGCATTCCCCACAAACCATTAATTTCCCCCTCTCCCTTCCTCCCTTGAGTTCTACCCCCCTTCCTATCACCACAATCCCCTGCTATCCCCAACACACACCTTTCCGTTCCCATGGCGAACCCGTTAATGGGTGGGCACACTGGTGCCACCTTCTCCACTTCCCCTCCCCATTGGGAGCCCATCTCGACCTCAGACACTGTTGCACACTCCGTGCGGCAGACAACCACAGCGGGGGAAAGCAGAAAGCAGGGTTATATATCCGAGTTGGTCGCACACTGCTCCACCCACTAGCGTGTTTCATTGGGGGAACACGCCTGGTAGGTGTAGCAGTGTGCGACCAATCTGGTTTAACAGAAAGCAGGGTTAGTCCGCCTCCTGAATATGAAGGGATCACCACACATCTCAACACCTACCACCAAGACTATGAGCGCGAGACGGCTCACATTGCCCAAATGTTTGGTCACGGTGCAGTTGCAACTCTGCTCTTTTTGGTACTATGTTTTCCTTTCAGTTGTGTTATGTTGGTATTGGACTTCTGCACCAGTCAAAATCACTCTCCTCCCAACATAAACCCTTGCTCCACTTCTCCTGGTGCGAGCATGAGACAGAGGCCATTCCTCTCTCTGTTTTCTCTCGCCCGTTCCCCCTGAAAATTGACATATCAACCGAGACTTACATAAAGTCCTGGAATGTCTGTGGAATGCATACGCCCAGGTATTAAGTGCATTCGTACCTGCGCCACAGTAAAACAAAAATAGCCTTCCTCCAAGAACCTCACCTCACACAGACAGAAGCCCTATGCCTTCAGAAAAGGTGGAGAGGCCAAGCCTACTCCACCAAACATATGCATGCAGGGCACTGGTGTGGATACATGTCAGGGTGCCATTTGAGGCTGTCACCATAATTGCGGACCCGGGGGGGACAGTATGTATTTGTGGAGGGTCACCTGGAGGGTCCACAGCTGCTGCATGGCACAATATATGTGCATAACAGTGACCAGCCACGCTTCCTGAATGACTTAGAGCTAGCCCGCTGGAGAGGGCTGCCATGGGTGATGGGGGGGGGGGGGTTGGGGGGGCTTTTTAACAGTGTATTGAATGTGAGCCTGGATAGGTCTTCCCTCCTATCCCACGTACCCCTGGCACTTACAATGTGCAATCCCTGATGGGGGCTGCAGCATTGGCACATCACAGACATCTGGAGACACCTCAACAGACATCAGGTTGACTCTTTTTACTCACACCTGCATGATCTACAAGTACGCATAGATCGCATTGTCTCCACAGCAGATGTTTTACCACATGTCTTAAATGTAGACTTTCTAGGCCGCACACACAGACCATATCAGGGAATCCGCATATACCATTCCCCAATAGAATTAATGGAATGGAATTTGGCTGGGTAGTCACCAAATTACAGTCGCAAACAGTGTTTTGGCATAATCTGCCGCTATCCATGGTCGGATGTACAGCTCTCATTAAAATGATAATGCTATCACGCCTCCTCTACTTGTTCTCCAACCTCCCATTATACATTACGAAACCATGTTTTTTGCTCTATGGAGCAAATGACAGGAGATTTCATTTGGCACACATCTCAACCCAGGTGAGTCTGACCAACCTGTACCTCTCACCAGATCTGGGTGAACTGGGCGTGTCCAATTTCGAGCAATATTACCTGGATTTCCAGCTGCAGTGGCTGGCCAGGTGGTTAGCTGGCCGCAAACTGGAAGACACAACGTCAGCTTCCCCCGCTTGAGATGTGCCCCAGGTGCTGCGCTCATTTCATTGCACTCAAAGCAGATGGCACAGACATACCTGCTGCAGGTGGCATATCGATGCTGCCAACGGAGCCTATTTCTCACCAGAACAATAAGACCATATGCGCCGGCCATCCCGTTCTTTGGCACACCATGCACTGCAGTAAGCACAATGTGGTAGGAACTAGTACCCCGGCATGCTTCCAGGATACATACCCTGGGTGATCTCTACAGGGATGGGGTGCTCCTGCCTATAGAGGAGCTCATGGCGGATACATGTTTACCGCCAGGACAGTTCCCACTCTACACTTCCATAACCAGATCCCTGACGGAGCGCTGGGGCAACATACAACAGGAACCAGTCATGCACCTGACAATACAGTATCTGCCGCTAGCTGGCTGGCTGGTACGCTGGCTGGCAGGCTCCCTATGCACCTACTCCGCCATCTCCCAGACACCGCTGCGGCAGCATTGGGATGTCGATCTCGGCAGACCACACCCCAACCGGGAGTGGCAACATATCATGGAGTACCACTGTCTTGATAGCTCACAAGGGCCGATTCCGCCTTATACAGTGCTATGTGCTTCATAGGGCTTACCTCACTGACAACGCAAAAAAAAAATATATATTTTCACAGCACCGATGCAGTTTGCCCACACTGGCACAAAAAATGCAGACTTCCTTCGCATGCTTTGGGACTGCCCGTTACTCACTCAATACTGGAACGCTATTATCACTCACTTAACCAGATGCACAACACTACATAATTGGGGAACACGCTTTCTAGGCCAGATGTGCTGCACCAAGAAAAACAGAGCCACGGCCAGGTTCATTGACCTGACCACGTGACTTGCAAAGCACCTTATTCCGCAAAAATGGAAATCACCTGAACACTTGCTATTGGTGCACAATACCAGAAACCCTCCCATCTGTAACCATCTACAAAAGACTCGAGACCAGGTAGCATGAAGGCAATTGGTCTCTCTTAACCGAACGAAAAAGAAAAAAAAACAAGCATTTACAAAAGATCTTGCATGTGTGAAAGTTGGCGCTATTAGAGTTGTGAATTACAATATGTACAATATGTTTTACTTATGCTTTTTTGTTTGTAAGCTTTTAACATTGCTGTTCCATAATCTGATCAATAAAAGTGGACCCCATGCCACAGAAGGGACTGACCTACTTAGTGGGCTACACCTTACTCAGCAGATCCCATACGGCCACACAAAACAAGGGACACACACACACTGGATCAGGTGTGGACAGCTAACATCATAGTATCCGCACTTACTGTCTCTCCTTGTATATGGTCCGACACCGCCGCCCTGACCAAACTCAACCCCGGCAGAGCGCCGGGCTGCTGCCGCACCACCCCGAGACGCACCCACGGTCTTTTTACCTGCCGCAACTGCCGATTCACCTGCCTACGGACCCCCAACGCACCCCACAAGAACACCACCTCCGGACACAACCTCGAGTGCATCCTGATCAACACGCGATCCGTCCACAGACACGCCATCGAACTGTGGAACCTCATCGACTCAACAGCCCCGGACATCGCCTTCCTCTCTGAGACCTGGATGAACCCCTCCTCAGCACCCGACATCGCCATTGCCATCCCTGACGGATACAAGATCATCAGGAAAGACCGCACCAACCGCACCGGAGGCGGCATCGCCATCGTCCACAAGAGCTCCATCCGCATCACAACCAACACCGACCACACACTCTCCGACGCTGAACACCTCCACTTCCAAATCCACAGCGACCCCAAAACCACCCTCAGAGGAACCCTCATCTACAGACCCCCCGGACCACGCACAAATTACAGCGAAGACATCGAAGACTTCGTCAGCCCACACGCCCTCCCCGCCGCCGACTACATCCTCCTGGGAGACCTCAACTTCCACCTGGAGAACTACGACGACAACACCACCACCACCCTACTGGACAACCTCTCCAACCTCGGACTCAAGCAACTGGTCAACACCCCCACCCACTACGCCGGACATACGCTCGACCCCATCTTCTCCTCCAGCAAACACATCTCCTTCAACCACACCACCAAACTCTCCTGGACGGACCACAGCTGCGTCCACTTCAGCTACAGGAAAACCACAACCCACCACCACGCTCAACAACCACCGAGAAGACAATGGAACCGAATCACCGCCGACCAACTCACATCAGCTCTCTCCCAGAACCCGCCCACCAGCACCTCAGACCCCAACGAAGCAGCCAACAACCTCACGAGCTGGACCTCCGACTGCGCTAACATCCTGGCTCCCCTGAAGACCCGAGCGAACGGAGCCAACCACAAAAGAAGCTCCTGGTTTAACTCCACCCTCAAGGACTCCAAAAAACGATGCCGCACCTTCGAGAAAACCTGGCGCCTCGACCAGACCGACAAGAACATGTCAGCCCTCATAAACGCCACCCAGAAACACCACCAACTCCTCCGCGCCGCAAGAAAATCTTCCTTCAAAGACAGACTTGACAACAACTCCCACAACAGCAAATAACTTTTCGGCATCGTCAGAGAACTCTCCAACCCCGACGCCGAAAACAACGCCATCACCCCCTCACAAGACCTCTGCGACTCCCTCGCAGCCTTCTTCCACCACAAAATCACCGACATCTACAACAGCTTCACCACAACAAACGCGAACCCACCACCAGAACCCACCCCCCACAGCACCACCATCCACGCCTGGAACCCCATCACCACCGAGGAAACCACCCGCACGATGAACTCCATCCAATCACCCGCCGACCCATGCCCCCACCACATCTTCAACAAAGCCCACAACATCATCGCCCCCCATTTCCGAGACGTCATCAACACATCCTTCACCACCGCCACCTTCCCCGAGAGCTGGAAACACGCCGAACTCAACGCCCTCCTCAAGAAGCCGACAGCAGACCCCACAGACCTCAAGAACTTCCGACCCATCTCTCTCCTCCCGTTCCCAGCAAAGGTTATTGAGAAAACCGTCAACACTCAACTGACTACCTTCCTCGAAACCAATGAATCACTCGACCCCTCGCAGTTCGGTTTCAGGGCCAACCACAGCACCGAGACCGCCCTCATCAAGCCACGGACGACATCAGATCCCTGACCGACAAGGGAGAGACCGTGGCCCTCATACTCCTTGACCTCTCCGCAGCCTTCGACACGGTATGCCACCGCACCCTGATACAGCGCCTCAACAACGAAGGCATCCGAGGCAAGGCCTTGGACTGGATCATCTCGTTCCTCACCAGAAGAACTCAGAGAGTCCGCCTCCCCCCTTCAGATCAACAGCGACCAAGGTCATCTGCAGCGTCCCACAAGGATCCTCCCTCAGCCCTACCCTCTTCAACATCTACATGACGCCCCTGGCAAACATCGCAAGCAAACACGGACTCAACCTCATCTCCTACGCAGACGACACTCAACTCATCCTGTCCCTCACCAACGACCCTTCCTATGCTAGAACCAGACTACACGAAGAAATGAAGGAAGTAGAGGACTGGATGACGGACAGCCGGCTTAAACTCAACACCGACAAGACGGAAGTCCTCATTCTAGGCCCTACTCCCACCGCATGGGACGACTCCTGGTGGCCCCCCGCCCTAGGCAGCACTCCCCAACCCACTGACCACGCCCGCAACCTGGGCTTCATCCTGGACTCCTCCCTCTCCATGACCAGACAAGTCAACGCAGTCACATCGGCATGCTTCAACACCCTTCGCATGCTACGCAAGATCTTCCACTGGATCCCCACCGACACAAGGAAGACCGTCACCAACGCCCTCGTCACCAGCCGCCTGGACTACGGCAACACCCTCTACGCCGGCACCACGATCAAACTACAGAAGAAACTCCAACGAATCCAGAACGCCGCTGCACGCCTCACCCTGGACGTCCCGAGCCACCACCACATCTCCGGACACCTGGAAAAGCTTCAATGGCTCCCAGTCAGCAAGAGGATCACGTTCAGACTCCTCACCCACGCACACAAAGCCCTTCACAACCAAGAACCCAAACTCATCAACCACCGCGTCTCCTTCTACATACCCATCCGCACCCTGCGATCGACCGGACAAGCCCTGGCAGTCGTCCCCCGCATCCGCAAAGCCACCGCCGGAGGCAAATCTTTTTCCTACCTCGCAGCGAAGACCTGGAACTCTCTCCCCAGCCATCTCCGCTTAACACAGGACCACCTCTCCTTCAGAAGGCAGCTCAAGACCTGGCTGTACGAGCAATAACCCCCTCCCCCCAGCACCTTGAGACCCTTACGGGTGAGTAGCGCGCTTTATAAATGCCAATGATTGATTGATTGACAACTTCTTAATTCAGTTCACCATTAAGAGCATTACTAGGTAAAACCTCCAAGTATCAAAAGATCAGTGGCTAGGAATTGGAATAATATCAACAGAACCCATCTTTATGCCACATTAGCAAATACAGTTCCAACCAATCAGGTGTCAATTCAAGTGAGGAAAACCTCACAGCATGTCTTACAGCGGCAAGCAATGAACATGCCCCACTTAGAACAATAAGATCGGCAAGGCGCCATGAGGCACAAAGATTGTTCTCTCCTGACTTAAAAATGCAAAAACTAGCCTTTCGCCAATCGGAAAGAAAATGGAGAATTAGTTATTCCCTTGATAAGAAAGAGAGCTATTTAATCCAACTTAAAGAGTATAAAAAGTCAATCTCCTCTCCAAGGCTACTTACTTCTCTTCAAAAATCCTGAGCTCTACCAATAGGCCTAAAGAGATATTCTCTATTGTGAACGAATTGTCCAACCCCGACAGAATCACACTAAAATCTACACCCTCTCAAGAATTTTGCAACTTTCTTAATTCGTTTTTCATTGATAAAATTGCAACAATAAAAGCCAGTATCCCTTTCTGACTTTCCCTTGAGGTATCATCTTCAATGCTGGAAAACCCGTTTTCTTGACCAGTTCTCAGCAATAGATTATCACACTTTTCTAGATCTTCTGTCTAAAGTAAAGTTGGGTTCACCTACTGACAGCTGCCCGCCCCATATCTTAAAAGACGTTTTTACTATCTTCCCCAGACCCACCTTGGCACTTCTAAACGATTCACTATCGCAGGTCTGTGTGCCGAGAGCTTTCAAAGAAGCAACTGTCGTCCCTCAACAAAAAAAGCCAGGTGCAGATCTTAGGATTCTGACCAATTATCGGCCCATCTCCCTGCTCCCCAATTTGGCCAAGATATTGGAATCTCATGTGGCCAAATGCCTCTGTGCTTTCATTAAAGCAGTCTGACTACCTTGATCCCAACCAAGCAGGGTTTCGCCCAGCCCATTCAACCGAGGCAGTAATACTTCCTGTACTGGACACACTTCGAGAGGAAGCTGAAAAGTGCTCCCCGCAGGCCTTGGTGCTGCTGGACCTGTATGCGGCATTTGACACGGTTGATCATGGGATCCTGATTGACCATGTCAGGGCTGCTAGCCTTAAGGGAGCAGCGTCCAGCTGGATTGAGCCATTTCTTGAGGATCGCACCGAGTCAGTGCGTCTCTCAGTTTTCTGCACCAAAAATGGAAACGACATGTGGAGTACCTCAGGGCTCCTCATTGTCCCCTCATTTGTTTAACCTTTACCTTTTCGCCCTACTTCAGTCCCTGAATAACAGGAAGGTGTGCAAGTATAACTATGCAGATGATTTGCAACTGGTGTTCACTATCAATAACTCACCTGACTCTGCATCTGAATTACAGGCAACAATGCTGCACATCCGCGACTGAATGAATAGTAATCAGTTAAAACTTAATCCAGACATAACTGAAGTGATTGTGATGGGGGTCTCCTGAACCCTTGGAAAGCACATTTTTGGCCAAGTGAGTTGGGCTCTCCCGCCACTGCTTCCCCCTCAGCCAAGAGTCTAGGGGTGATCATCAATAGTGACCTCACTATGATTTCCCAGATAGGAGCAGTAACCTCCACCTGTTTCTTTCAGGTCAGAATGAGAAGGAAGATCAGGAGATTACTTACTCGAAAAGCTCTGATCCAGGTGGTACTAGCCATGGTGAATTCACACCTGGACTATGCCAACTCTTTATATTTCGGCATCCCTCTATATCTCACTAAAATACTGCGGTTGGTGCAGAATCAGTCAGCCAGGCTGATATTTCAGCAACCCAGATGGGAATAGGACTCCCCCATTATGGAAAAATTACATTGGCTTCCTATCCCACACAGATGTGCATTTAAAGTTGGCTGCCTCATTTTTAAGTACCTACATGGTGCTAGCCCAAAATTCATATTCAGGCTTGTTCAAAAATACATTCATTCCCAAAGCTTGCGCTCTGCTCATAAGAACCTCTTAACCATTCCTTCCTACAAACGAAAACGACTAGGTGGTTGTAGGTTTGCAGTACTGGCACCCAGCTTCTGAAATACTCTTCCCTTGGACATCAGAACCTGCACTGAATTCCCTAGATTCAGAAGGCTTCTTAAGACTTGGCTATATATCCAAACGTATATCTAGATCACAGCAGACGATCAAACACATGGGGCTCCGGCAATATCCTAGGTCAGCGACAAGAAACCAATCGGTGTATGTGTGATCTATAAGAAATTTTAACATAGCATAACAAAGTAATTTTATAGAAGACGCCTATATGTGTGCTCTGATGACCTTGCACAATTGAGTACTTTGCCTTACCTCTTCTACATACTTCCCATGCGCCTCAATAGCTGGCGACGCAGCGCTGCTCTTACTGTTTTAAGGCAGTTAAGTTGCCGTCCTTGGTTTGGCCAAAGTTTAATTAACACACACATAAGCTACACCACCACTAACAAAAATAGCGCAGTGAGTTGAATGCATCGGGTTGCCATCCTTTGTTCGGCCAGAGTTGTATATACTGACTTCATCTATATCTGTTCTGGTGGGTATTGCACATTTATATGAATCTTAAGTTACGTACAGCCGTAACTCACCCGTTCCCGACCACCACACACTTGATGGCCTGCATGGTGACTGCAAAAGCCCTACTCTGGAGGACAGCGCTGACACTGGCACTCGAGCAGGTCTGCAACCCTCCTGATCCGATCTCAGCCGTAGTAGCTTCCAGAGATAGATCGCAGACTGTAGCAGCCACCACCCTAAACCAGGACTAGGCTGCAGAGAAACAAAGTGCCAGGCAGGAGTACATGCGGCCTCACCTCCTGGTGAGGCCGGGTACTCACTACCGCACCATCTAAAGAAAAAAGGGACAGATCATCACGCCCTACTTCTGATATTCAGGCCATCATCCACCTAGTGTGAACTTGGCGGGCATCATTGGGTGATACTTTTTGGATATTTATGAACAATTGATCTCACCAACATAGAAATAAAAGATACGTTTCTTTGTGAACTGAATTTAATAGAAGGGCTACCACTCCACAAAATAATACGTCTACTAATACAGAACGTGTAACATCTATTTTAAAATGTTTGAAAAATGCACTTTGTTATATAAAGTTCCTTATGTGTCATACAGATGTGGCCGTCACAAGTAGGAAAAATTTGGCCATCACAGTTTCTTAGAAACTCGCTCGTGTAGCAACCTCCATGAGGAAGGAATTTTCCTTAATGAGTTGTAACAAGGGAATCCCCGAGCGCTACATGAAATGCGGCTACTGACGTGATAAAGCGCGTCAGCAGTCGCGCGGATAACACTAATGTACTTGTTGGAAAATGCAAGCGTGCCATCTGTGTTGCGGGCGCCGTGCTGATACACAAGCCATAGGCAGAACAACAACAAAAAAGCGCGCACGAAGCAAAGTAAATAAAAAAAAATGTGCAGCAAGGGCAGTTTCCTGGGAGGGTCCGAAACATCAAAAGGCGGGACTAATGAAGCATGATGACCAAACAAAAGCAGGCATTTATGAAGGGCACTTACAGGAACAAATGGAGAAGATGGGAGGTGCTACAAGCCACAGTCTAGATTTCAGCATGCCTAGCAGAGCAGCGCATGCGCTGCCTAGGCTCAACCTAAAAAGTGGCCACCCGCCTCAAAGTGGCCCTAAATGAACCCCCACTGAGATGGCAAGCAAGAAGGCTTCCTTCAGCGATTTCCTTGTTTCAATCCTTGCATTAAATGGAAGAGGCTGAGAGCAAGACACTGAGATTGAGATGTGAAGAAGTGAGAGGTCTCCATAAGCACCCTACAACCAACTAGTGGTACGACATGCTCTCTCAACTTAAAAACAGAAAAGGATGATTCCTCCCCCCCCCGCAACCCTTCTAAGTAGTGTGTTACATCTCCTCTGAGCTGACGTGCTGTGTGGTCAATGTTCTTCCCACCATCCAGTGCTCATATCCACCATGCCGCTACTGGTACATCTGCTCCTTGAGATATTGTACAGAACTACCCCCTTCCAACAAAGTGCCTTACAGAACATCTATGCTTAGCATACCCACACCACTCGATTATATTTGTTATTAGAGTTAAAAAATTAGGCATCTAAGTCCCTGTTACATATGTTCTTGCATTATGTTTCAGACTTTTATTATAGTAATTTGGCATTTCAACTGGCCTCAAACAAGCAGTAGAATATCTCCACAAATCCACTGCCAGAAAATGTAACTGTCTTATAAATGCAACTGTAAATTCCTTACTAACATTGTAATAGGAATAGCAAAAGAACCATTAGCCATGCTAGCGCGCACGGGAGAGCATTACCGGGGCTTAGCTCTGCGGGCGGATGTGCAATACATCTCGCTGTATGCAGATGATTTATTAATGTTTTTGGAGGATATTGAGGAGGCTTTAACAGCTGCGCAACAATTGCGGACCGGATATGGGAATAGATCGGGGCTGCGTGTCAACTGGACGAAGACCTGTTTAATCCCGGTGAGACCGAACCTGCCAGCACTAGACCGGGTGCAGGGGGTCCGATGGGAGGCACAGTGCCTGCCCTATTTGGGCACGTTCATTTATCATTCCCAGGACGGGCTCCTGGAAGGCAACATTAGTCGAATGATCCGAGGAATCAAGGGGAGTTTTGGACTACCCTGAAGATGTCGGTAGCAGGTCGGGTGGCACTGTTAAAAATGGTAGTGTTGCCGAGATTGCTCTACTATTTGAGGACTCTCCCAATATGGATACCTGGAGCGCTGTTCCGGCAGCTAAAAACGATGGTGTGAGAATTCTTGTGGGGGAATGGTAGGCGACGCGTTGCTCTGGATACAATGATGCGTCCCAGGGCGGCGGGAGGTTGGGCAGTGCCTGACTTTGAGAGATACTATCTGGCGGCACAGCTCCAATGGCTCACGCAGGCAGTGGTGTCGACTTTTCGAGGGCCATATCCAAGCAACAACTGCTGGATACCGCGGCATGTGCTCTCCTATATCTTGCTGGGACAGAAGCTGCGCAGAGACACCAATACGAATGAAGAGAGAACGCTGCAGCGTTGCTGGGTCAGGAGTCATACAAAGCATGGCGTGGAGCGCCCCTAGGCGCCCGAGCTCCCGATAGGGGCATGCACAGCGTTACCCCACGGGGGAGACTGGTCAGCACTGGGAGATTGGGAGGAGCAGGGGGTATTTATGGTGGGCGACCTCTATGAAGATGGTGCCTTATTGCCGTTCTCGATTTTACAAGACAGATATGACCTGCCGCTGGGACACTATTTATTGCATGCGGCGCTAGTAGCAGCTATCCAACGCAGGTGGAAGACAGGACTGACGGAACCAGAGACGTCTTTAACCTGTCAATATGTAGCTATGGCGGCCGGCACGTTTAAGGCAATCACATGCCTTAATAGGAGAATGGGACAGGAAGGGAGGCAACCGCTGGATCGCCTAAAGGGGAAGTGGGAGCCATACTTGGGGAGGGATATCCCGGACGTTACTTGGCCTAAACTAGTGGAAAGAGCATGGAAGAGTACACGGAACGCTAGGTTTCAACTAATACACTTATGTGTTACACAGGGCATATATGACCCCGAAGCATATTAAGCAGATCTTTAATGCAGAACGGCTAGCTGCCCTAGATGTGGGACAGAGAGTGGGGACTTGCAGCATATGCTGTGGTCCTGCCCGAGTCTGACAGCATATTGGGGAGAAGTAATTACTGCATTGGAGTTGGTTACGGAACGAAAACTTGACAAGGACATGGGGGTGAGTTTATTGCATTGGTTTCCGCACACAAAACACAACAAAGTGACTAGCAAATTCATAGATCTGGGACTGCTATTAGCAAAAAGGGAGATAACCAGTCATTGGAAACACAACCAGGGACCTAGGGCGCAGAGATGGAAGCATGAACTTCTTAAGTGGGCAGCAAGCGAAAGTGTGAGTAAGCTATGGCTGGCGCATAGGATGCAGAAGGAAACTATGTTGGAAATGGCGCGCGCCTGGGAGGCGCTGGTCGAGGCGTTGCACAGGCCCAATATAGACCTGGAGGAAGAACCAAACCCTCCCCTAGACCACTGACCACTGGGGATCGTGGGAGGGACACTGTGATTGGTGGCGCTATGGAAGTGGAGATTAGCAGGCAACATAGGGATGGAGGTCATTCCACAGAGATGGCTAATTTTAGGCATAACACCTATAGAACAGATTATATTGGGAATTGTACACGGAGTTGGAGCACACTGGAGGGTGGGATAGGGGTGGGATGGGGAAGTAGCTATATCGTTGGGGAGGAACGAACAACACTTGTATCATTATGTATTAATTGTTGGTATGCTACGGGAAACTGCAAAATGACTGTCCGGATAACACTAAGTGATACTATGCTTGAAATAGATAGCAGTACTGAGATTAATGGACAGTGGGCAGCTAGTAACTCTAACGTATGTAGAAATATGATGATGATGCGATGAAGATAAACACAAATAAAAAATGTTTAAAAAAAAAAAAAAAAACCATTGTAATAGGATGCCATGTTTATTTATTTTTTTAAAGGCTGATGAAGAGATTGGTTTTGAAAATGAAATACCATGTCCTAGAAGTAAGGAATTATGAGATTAAATAATCATGTTATGTATTAAAAAAGCAACTCCACAATGTTTAAGACAATTTGATAGCCCACTGCCTAAGACTATACTGGTTGTTAAAGGTCCTAAACAAGAGTGATAGGGAGGTAGCTAAAGGGCCTTTAACAACCGCTATAGCCCAAGGTCAAAGGTCTAGTCCATCCACTGAAGGTAAAATGTTATACATTAGAAGGGAGAAAAAGAAAGGCAAACCTTGGAATGTCTGAGCAGAAGGTCTATACCAAAAGACACACAATTGATGGACGGAATGCAGAACAAATCAAAGCATACACCTCCAGTCAAGAGATCTGGGTTAAATCCATCATTCTTTTGCTCACCATGCCACCCCAGTTTAGACCTGGCCATATGACCCTGTGCCTCGTGGGAACAGTCCAGCCCGAACTGCCAAGCCAGGTCCTCCCTGGACCGGAAACAAGCATCCTAGAACCGGTTTCGGGGTTTCACCCCTCATCAGCCAGGATAGCTTGGTTCCAGTGGCAGAGTGATCCCAGGACCCACGTCTGGGCATACCTGGCGCACTTGGGGCGAGAAAGCAAAAGACACACAATTAAGGGACGGAATGCAGAACAAATCAAAACATTCACCCCCCAGTCAGCAGTCATGCGGATTATAACAATAATGTACTTGTTGGAAACTGCAAGCGTGGCATCTGTAATGCGGACGCCATGCCGATACACAAGGCATAGGCAGACCACCCCAAAAAAATATATAACGCGCACGAAGGAATGTAAATTTTAAACATTGTAAGACCCTGTATAGCAAGGGCAGTTTCCTGGGATGGTCTGAAACGTCAAAAGGCGGGACTAATGAAGCATGATAACCAAACAAAAGCAGGCATTTATGAAGGGCACTTACAGGAACAAATGGAGAAGATGGGAGGTGCTACAAGCCACCGTCTAGATTACAACATGCCTAGCAGAGCAGCGCATGCGCTGCCTAGGCTCGACCTAAAAAGTGGACACTCACCTCAAAGTGGCCCTAAATGAACCCCCACTGAGATGGCAGGCAAGAAGGCTTCCCTCAGAGATTTCCTGGTTTCAATCCTTGCATTAAATGGCAGAGGCTAAGAGCAAGACCCGGAGATTGAGATGTGAAGAAGTGAGAGGTCTCCATAAGCACCCTACAACCAACTAGTGGTACGACAAGCGCTCTCAACTCAAAAACAGAAAAGGATGATCCCCCCCTACGTAACCCTTCTAAGTAGTGTGTTACATCTCCTCTGAAGTTTTGCTGACGTGCGGTGTGGTGTGGTCAGTGTTCTTCCCACCATCCAGTGCTCATATCCACCATGTCACTACTGGTACATCTGCTCCTTGAGATATTGTACGGAACTACCCACTTCCTACAAAGTGCCTTACAGAACATCTATGCTTAGCATGCCCACACCACTCGATTGTATTTGTTATTAGAGTTAAAAAATTAGGCATCTTCGTCCCTGTTACATATGTTGTTGCATTATGTTTCAGACTTTTTATTATAGTAATGAACAAGTTACTTACCTTAGGTAACGATATATCTGTAAGAAACATTAGTTAGTTAGATTTCTCACCTTAGAATATCCCCAGGCGTCAGGCTGGATCCGGAAAGCTTTTTCATCAGCAATACCCTTGCGCGTCGCTAGGTGTCGTCCGCAGCTCCGCGTCCCTAGACGGCGTCTTGATCGCCGGAATGACTTCGGAGTACTTAGACGCCACCCTCGCGCGCTGACATCAGTTCTTGTACATAGCCTTCCGCGCCAGGAACGCAGAGCCATGCAAGAGACCGACACTGGTGCCAAGAATCTAGGGCCCTGAAAAGGATGACCTCAACCCTAGAAATCGGTTCGCAGAACGGGGAGGATGGGTGGGGCAGTGAGGAATCTAACTAACTAATGTTTCTTAGAGATCTATCGTTACCGAAGGTAAGTAACTTGTTCATCTGAAAGAAACACGTTAGTTAGATTCCTCACCTTAGAATAGATACCCCAGCAATACCAACCCCCGCGGTGGGTCTGCGAACCAAGATCACACCAGAAAGTCCTGGAGAACAGAACGGCCAAAGAAGCCGTCTCTCCGTACTTGGCTGTCCAGGCAATAATGTTTCGCAAACGTGTGCGGCGAGGCCCACGTTGTTGCCTGACATATGTCCTGCAAGGGGACACCCTGGCCCAGGGCAGTGGTCGCCGCTGTGGCCCGAGTGGAATGGGCCCTCAGCCCTACAGGAGCTTCCTTTTTAGCTAAAGAATAACAGGCCTGGATACACAAAACGACCCACCCAGACATGGTTCGCTTGTACACCGCCCGCCCCTTCTTAGCACCCATGTAGCCAACAAAGAGTTGGTCGTCCACCCGGAACTGTTTGGTGCGGTCCAGATAGGAGGACAGCACCCGTTGTGGGTCCAGACAGTGGAGCCTCTCTTCCTCTTTCGAGGGAGGCGGAAAGAAGGTGGGCAGTGTAACAGACTGGCCGATGTGGAAGGCAGTGACCACCTTAGGGAGAAAGGAAGGACGAGTCCTAAGAACAACTTTGTCCGGATGAACAGAAAGGAAAGGAGACTTAGAAGAGAGAGCTCTCACCCTCCTAGCAGAGGTAATGGTGCTGGAGCGGGTAGTACAAAACTTTGTATACCCACCTCCCCATTTCTGCATGTTTATATTAATCCGAATTATCGATTAATTGTAATATTATTAATCTGTTTGAAGTGATGTCTAACCAACTATATTAATGAAAGAATTACACGTGGGGATTTGCATTTGCATGGCTAAACTAATTTGTATACTAATATATGTACGCATACTAATGGTAGAAATTAGAATATTGCATGATATATGTTGCTTTTGTGATGTAATTGTAAGTTGCACCAGATGACATCGTTGGGTGAATATAAACGCTTTGTATGTTGCTATCGTGCTAGATAATTACATACACATAGGGGAATTAGTGAGGGTTTAACATATTATTAGCCATTTCAATGTTTAATTACGTTTTGTGTTTGTTTTACTTAAGTTGACCGATTTGGGCCTTCGTAAAGATGGCTGACTCCAACACGATGGCCTAGTCACTGTTCCACGAGGTTTCGGGTGAAGTGCGCCTGCGCCACAGCCAGCAACAAGTGGCCTCCTCTTGACCTTATGTGAGATGTACCCATCAAGGACGCACTGGGAGAGTTGACAATTTTGCTAAACAAAAGACTGTCTTTAAAACCGGAACCAGCAAGCGTGATGATCTAACTAAATAGACTATGTGAGAACTTCACCGAATGACCCCAAATCCTCCAATCAGGACTTTCTAAAACTGATTTTTGTTAAATTTTGACATTAAATTTATTATAAAAGACGGTAGAATAGAGAGGGACTAAACCATGCTATGCGATGCAAGGCGCCTTAAGGCTGGGAATGCTGACGAAGAGGACGGTGGACAGCTGTTTATCCTGAACCTTTGACAGACTGAATTGCTGCCTGACTTTGATGAATTATTTCCTACGACTTGATTGACTTAGAGGACGACTAATAGCCAGATTAGGTAAATATGATGATCGGTGATTTGGTTTATGACTTATTAAAATTGCAATTGATTAGATAAACAAATTTATCATTCTAACAAACAAATGTGTTGGGTGATTTATTTAGAGAAATTAGAATGTAGATTTAAGAATTGAGTCACCAAATATCCAATATCAACTAACTGATCCATCGACTAAATGGAGGGAATATCTCGAGATTTTGAGTTTAATAAAGATACTTAATGTATGTTCAAGTAAATTAAATTCTTTAGTTGAGAAGGTATTCCTTTCATGTCAGCGTTTAGACAATTTATCTCTCCCGTGAGAACGGATCAATGAAGTGTGAGTGTTGGTGTTATGGGCCCCACCAATGAATGTATTGAGTGAATGTGCTAGTGTAATATTTGATCTGTGACGAAGGGAGGATTTAAAATTCCACGCTGCAACAGTTTTTCTGGTAGCAGAATGATGGTTGTTATTGTTTTGGTTTGGTGATTATTGCTTGTAAATAGCTTATTGATTATTGATTGGTATTGGTTTATGTATTAACACTATGTTGAGTCGTGTCGAGTTTTATGTTGTTTGCACGACTTCTGAGATGTAGGAAGTCGGACGTTTGTAACAGTTCCGTAGTAGAGCAGAGGTAAGCGCTGTTCTCGGGAAAGACAGAATTGTTGTTGCCCTGTAGGTACACAGGGGAAACGTGTAACGATTGAAGTTGCACGACGCATTATCTGGGTTCGATCCGGTGACATCGTCGCGTGTTGCCATTAGAAATATCTCCTGTATTAAAGAAGTGTATGGTAGCGAAGGTCACCTGTGAAGTTTTGGTCTTAGGTACCAGGAGTCCAAATGGCACTCCGATAACGCTTATCACTAGAAAGGTAATAGGTGTTCACTTAACTTGCTAGAAGGATAAAGTAGAGGGAAGTGCTACTTTATTAACGTACGTCATAGTTCTGTAGTAGGACAGACTGTTCGCTGTTCTCTGGAAAGACAGAATTCTGTGTGAATGTACTACATTTTCTTGTGTGAAAGTGCGTGAATGTGAAGGCATTCGGGTTAATTGTGAAACTCTAGTTTTATTTCTCAGGAGCATTGGGTCTCCAACTATATGTCTTAATTCTGGAGAAACGGTTAGCTAATGCTTGTTAGAAGGGTATGGTAGAGGGATGTGCTACTTTATCAACAGATGTAACGATTCCGTAGTCGGGCAGAGGTAAGCGCTGCTCTCGGGAAAGACGGAATTCTCGAGAGAAAGGTCTATTGCTATTCCTTGGTTAGCGAAGCGGACAATGGTGGTGTTTTTGTGTTGTTACTAACAGATTTGTAAATTTGAAACAAAACTTACCGAGTGAATTTTGTAAAGGAGGGGTAGACAGGAGCAGGAGCTGCAGCAGCGGCTGCTGACGTCAGAACGACCGCACTGGGATTGGCCAGTCAGTTGGAAACGTAGACGCTCCTGATTGGTGCGTTAGTGTGTGTCGCGCTGGGATTGGAGAATTGCAGAGTGACGTAGACGCTCCGGATTGGTGCCTTAGTGTGAGTCGCGCTACAATATGTCAGAAAAGCGGTACGGTCGAGAGGAGAGACTAGTGATACACGAAAAGACAGAAAATATGTATTACGATCCACCAGAAAAGGAGAAGAAGTCCTGGTTCGGTAGAATTAAAAAGTGGTTTAAGAAGGACAAACCAATTGTAACTAGGGAAGGACAATTACTTCCTCCACCGAAAACCCCCGCATCCTTTATGGTTGCGAAATATGGATATCACACCTGTATTTGGTTAGATAATTGGGTTAAGTACACTAAGGATGACGGAGTTTTGGCTTTTCCAGAACATGGTTCATTTAATTTAGCAGTTCTGAGAAATTTAAGAGAGAAAATGATGGATCTAGAACCGAGACCTAGACCGACACAATTTGAAGCATTGACAGAATGGGAAGATGAGATGCATGACCGAGAAAGACAGAGAAGTGGCGGAAGGTATAGGTACATGTTTGGTAGATCATACGGACATGAGAATCGTGATGATCGAATGAGAAGGTGGCGGAATGCAAGTATGACTGAGGGTTTGTTTCCCGTAAGAACTGCAGGAGAGAATGACGGAAGAAAATGCGCAGAAAAAAGACAATGTAGAATCGAGAGGGTATGGAGTGAATGAATCAGAGGATAATGTTCTTGATGACATGTTCTATAAAAATCCACCCCCATATCGCCCAGAACCAGAAATATTAACACCAAGTGCCCCAATGAAAGAAACTTTGCGAATCATAAAATCGGAACCAGAGTTCCAAGATTTAGGGAAAAAAAATTCTATTACAGAGGTAGAGAGGAAATCAGAAAGTAGAATAAATGGTGAAAATTCAGCAGAACTAGCAAAGACAACCCCAGAATTAACAGAGAAAATAAGAGAATTGACTGAAATATGGAAGCTGTAACAGTTCCGGTAACGATAGGTCCAGTAATGCCCATTTTTGATAAACAGAAAGATGGCGAACATTGTTTAACGGTCCCTTATAAAAGCAATAAACCGGTTGAGCAGCCAAAACCGAGTCAAAATGAAAATCCATGGAGACAGACAATAAGTATGACTGAACCAAATGTTTCAAACGACCCGTTTATAGGCCAGAATTTTGCAGAAAGACGTATAACAGCAATGGAGTCAATTTCAGAAACACAAAAGGATTCAGGACAAGGTAATGTAGAGAAGTCAGTAGGACCATCTACGGAGGAATTAAGTGAATGGTTGAGAAACTTGCAAAGATAAGATACAGAATCTCAGTCAATAGATGTGGCCAAATTACAAATGGTACTGGAAGAGTTAATAGTAGGAACTATCCCTATGGAGAAGTTAAAAACTTACCAGGATGAGGAGTTGCTTTTTCTGTGTAAAAGCATAACTTGGAGAGCAAAAAGTCTCCATGAAAGATTAGAAGAAGTAGCAAATGAAATGGGTATAGACATTCAAAAGGTAAAAGCCCTACAGAGGCCATATCGAATAGATTTCACTGAAAAGGACATTGAAAATATGAATACCACAGGATGAATGAGTCAGATTAAGGAAATAATTATCCTGCTGAGGAAATGGGGAGATGTGGACAAATGGAAAAGTAGATGGTATCGGAAACGAGATGATGCCTCAGATAAAACTATTTCAGCTTCCCTGTTATTGAAAAGGAGAAGGTAGTAACAGAATGCCCTATGAGAGAAATTCCAGGAGGAGGATATGTACATGTCCCATGGACTAGGCAAGATATTTTGTCATTTACAAATGACTTCCCTCGACTACATATAAAACCCGTTGAGTGGTATAGACAGGTAGACAGATTTGTGAAAGTGCCCAAAGTATTATGGATTGATCTAAACAGCCTGTTTGACATAATAGTACCAGCAGATCTATGGACAGAGTGCAAAATATTGATAGATTGGCCAACACAAGAATACCCAAGAGATCCAAAAACAGGGGCTCCAGACACCGAGGTAATGAAGAAATGCGAACAGGTTATTGCCTTTCTGAAGAATAAGGTTCCACCTAAACAGACAGATTGGGTAAAAATTGACAGAACGCATCAGGAAAGCAAAGAGTCAGTACATGCATATTATGAGAGGCTGATCTTGGCCTTTAAACAGTTTAGTGGAGATGAAAATCTGAGTGAAAAGGATCCAAGTCATTTTGTATACAGGTTTGTATATGGTCTTCGTCCAGAAATTAGTGAGATGATAAAACAACATACTGCAGATTGGCAGAATAAGAAAATAGACGAAGTATTGAGACATGCTAAATATTTCAGTGATGAGATTGAAGCTAAACAGCGAAAATTGAAAGAAAAGGTTATGTGGGCACAAGTGAAGGTAGCGGAAAGACAGGAAGCTCAATTAGCCGAATAAGCGAATAATACAGGATCAAGACAAAAATTCAGTCCTGGGAAAGGTAAAAGAAATATAGAGGAAGCTAAGAAGAAATTCCCGTGTCATAATTGCGGTAGAATAGGGCATTGGAAATCAGAGTGTAAATTTCCCCCAAGTACTAACGATGAAAATGCATCATTGAATCCACAAGTGCAGAATGAGGTGAGTGGTCAACCGCAGCGACAGCAGCAGGTTGTTACCCAACAGAATCAGGTGCCAAAACCGCCTTTTCCACAGAGCAAAAACTCCCAGAGGTATAATAGTGAAACGGGATTCTACAACAAAGAACAGGTAAATAAGCTGCCACGCGCTAGCGCTGTTTCACAGTATTGGCTGCACCGCGAGGAGTGATTCAGAAGAAAGTTATTGACGGTGCCGAAGGGAGGAAGAAAAGTGCGTACTTGGCGCAACTCTAGAAGTAGACCAGTCAGGCCCATTTGAAGATGGAAAGATTAATGATGAAAGCATTACTTTCCTAGTTGATACTGGTGCTACTCGATCAACTGTCAGATCAGCTGATGTTAAGAATCTTCCTCTCTCGGATGAAACTATCCAAGTAGTTGGTGTATCTAACAGGCAGATTAAAACTTACCTTACAGACCCCGTGAAAGTTAGCATAGGGAAACTTTCTGAAATGCACCGCTTTGTCGTGTGTGACACCAGTCCTGTGAATCTGTTGGGTAGAGATTTGTTGTGAAAAATGAACTGCACTATATTCTATACCCCGGATGGTTTAGCATTTGAAACCCCGGATGAAGATGTGCTGTATAAAATGACAAACAGGGAAAATAAGGTTATTGAAACCTATGCTGTATTTAACCCTGATGAATTACCTAAAGAATTAAAACAATCTGTAAAGGCAGAAGTTTGGGATTTCACAGGAGAATACGTGGGATTAAGGAGAAATGTAGATCCAGTAAAAATAACAGTGAAAGAAGGAGCGAGTTATCCAAATGTCCCTCAATATAAATTGACACCTGAAATAATTGAAGGAGTGACTCCTGTGATTGAAAAAATGATAAAACATGGTATTTTGAGAGAAATCATGAGTAGTCCATGTAATTCACCAATAATGTGACAGAAAAAGCCTAGTGGGAAGTTCAGAATAGTACTAGATCTGAGAAAGATAAATAAAATTGTTGTGTCATGTTGTCCCATTGTACAAAATCCATCTGTGATTTTATATCAGATTCCCCATGACGCAGAATGGTATACAGTAATTGATCTATGCCATGCTGTCTTTTCCATCCCATTGCACCATGACAGTCAGCAAATTTTTGCATTTGATTTCGGCGAGCGTATTTTGGCTTGGTGCCGAATTACACAGGGGTATACAGAAAGCCCCTCGATATTTAATAAGCTATTGAAGAGGTCTTTGGAAAGTCTAGAAATGCCAGAAAATTCAGTATTAGTTCAGTACATCGAGGACCTTCTTGTGGCATCGAAAACCCGTGAGGCTTGTGAATTAGACACTATAGCCTTACTGAACCATTTGGCAGATGGAGGACTTAAAGTGTCACCATCAAAATTACAATTTTGTAAGAAAGAAGTACAATATTTAGGACATCACATTGAAAAAGGACTGAGAAAAATAACGATAGATGGAATCAAGATCATAAAAAGAATGAGTGCACCTATGAACCAAAGAGAGGTGAGAATGTTTTGGGAATGGTTGGATATTGTCGTCAATGGATTAGCAATTTTTCATTGATTGCAAAACCTTTGGTACGACTGACAAGAAGCGATGTGAAAGATCCCATTGATTTGAACAAAGAAGAATTAGCAGCATTTAAAAGATTGAGAGATGGGTTGTGTGATGCACCTGCATTAGGTATGCCTGATTATGAGAAGAAGTTTGAGTTGTACTGCAGTGAGAGAAATGGACGTGCGCTCTCTGTGCTAATACAGAAGCATGGAAAACTGAGGAGACCAACTGCATATTTTTCATCAATGTTGGACCCAGTAGCTGTGGCCCTACCTGGGTGTTTGAAAGCAGTAGCTGCTACATGCCGAAGTTTGGAACAGAGTGAGGGAATTGTGATGGGATATCCTGTGAAAGTGTTTGTACCTCATGATGTGGCAATCCTTTTAACAAGAAGTCGTACTCAGTATATGACACATAGTTGGCTGACTAAATATGAGAAAGTTATACTAGGTGCCACGAATGTAAGTCTTATGAGATGTATAAATCTGAATCCTTCAACATTACTGCCTGATGCTGAGAATGTGGAAGTCAGAGATGAAGCAGATAATGATTGTCTGGATGTACTCGATTTCTGTACAAAACCTCGACCTGACATAAGAGATGTACCCTTACCAGAAAGTGATTTTGTTCTGTTTGTGGACGGGTCTTGTTTGAGAACAGATGATGGAAGTGCTGAGTGCAGCATATGCGGTATGTACAGTTGCAGCAGTAATGGAAGCATCATATCTGAAAGGAGTAAAATCGGCACAAGTAGCTCAACTTGTTGCTTTGACTAGAGCATGCAAGATTGGAAAGTGTGTGAGAGGGACTGTGATAACTGACAGCCAGTATGGATTCGGACTCGTACATGACTTCGGTCAAATATGACTGCAGAGAGGATTTTTGACATCAAGTGGAACTCCCATTAAGAATGCTGAATTGGTTGGAAAATTACTCGAGGCGATACAGCTGCCTAGGCAATTGGCTGTTGTGAAGTGTGCTGCCGATAGTCAAAGTGGTGATTATGTCGCCACTGACAAAAAATACTCTAATGACATGGCCCAATACTGTGCACGAAATCAGAATTCCATTAATCGGGCTAAGGAAAGAGAAGTGATTTCTTGTTCCTTGATGTTTACTAACATTGTGGGAACATGGGAGGAAGTGAGACAATTACAGGAAGAAGCGGGAAATGATGAAAAGAAGCAATGGATAAAAGCAGGATGTGCACCAGGAGAGAAGGATCATGTGTGGGTCTATCGGGATGGAAGACCAGTCATGCCGGATAGCATGATGTCTGCCATGGCACGGATGTATCATGGTCAGGGACACATAGGGAGAGATGCTCAGGTGATTTAAACAAACCTGGTACAATGCAAAATTCAGACTTGTAGCAGAAAGTCTTTGTCAGAGATGCCTAATATGTCAGCAATACAAACCTGGAAGAAAGACAGTAGTGAGTCTAGGAACAATAGGTCGAGAAGGAGGGCCTTTTACCAGAATGCAAGTGGATTTCATTGAGATGCCTCCCTGTAACAGACTGAGGTATGTTTTGGTTATGGTCTGTCTGTTTTCCAGATGGGTAGAGGCATTCCCAACAAGAAGAAATGATGGGATGACAGTGGCAAAATTACTTTTGAGGGAATTTATCCCTAGATTTGGGTTCCCAGTGACAATTGAATCAGACCGTGGAGGTCATTTCCATAATGAAATCATAAAACTGATTTGTAAAGCATTGAATGTACAACAAAAACTACATTGTGCCTACCGACCAGAGGCTTCTGGTGTGGTGGAACAGTTGAATGGTACTATCAAAAACAGTATAGGGAAAATGTGTTTAGCCACAGGTATGAAATGGCCTGATGTCTTGTCTCTGGTACTCATGACTATTAGATCAATTCCCGATAGAACTACAGGGATAAGCCCCCATGAAATCATCATGGGACGAGCCATGCGGCACGTGTTTATACCAGTCAAAAAGCTGATGACTATAACTGATGACATGGTGTTGGAATACTGTAAAAGCCTGGCTGACGCAGTTCATTCTGTGTTTCATCAGGTTGGAGCGGATGCCACCACCCTTGAAAAGAAGCCAGCCCATGATCTAAGCCCAGGGGACTGGGTGAGAGTAAAAGTACACAGAAGAAGAAACTGTTTGGTTCCAAGGTGGGAAAAACCAAGACAAGTCATCTTGACCACAACAACAGCTGTAAAGTGTGCTGGATTGAAAAACTGGATCAATGCAAGCCATACATTGAGAATTCCAAAAGAAAAGGAGTATTTTGATGAATCAGAATCCAGTACTGAGTCAGATGACGGAGAGCCAAAAACAAAAGAAAACCCTGAAAGGGGAAAAGCAGAACAAAGTCTAACACATGTTCCAAGAAGTATTTCCCTGAGAAGGTTGTTACAGATCTCTGATACTAGTTCAGACTCAGAGACCGAACAAGGAGCGCAGTGTTCAAGAGAAAAACAAGGGAAAACAAAAGAAAAAGACAGTGAAGAGACAATAAAAAAAATTCATGAAAAGGAAGTGCCAGATGAAAGATTGAGAGAAATTTCAACTGAAACAACACATTTAGATGGACAGGTGCCAGATACAGAGAGAGGGAAAGATTATTGCGGAAGACCCCCGAGGAGGTGTAGGGAACTCCAACATCCAGTTAGAAACAGGGACAAGTAATCAGCAGGAAGATTGCGTGACGGAGATTCGAGGAGGGACAGAAGTAGGGAAAACAAAAGAAGTGGTGGAAAAAGAAACTGTTGAGAGTAAAAAGCAAGTTGAAACAGAGTCAGACGAAAGCGCAGATAAAATACCTTAAGGTCGAGTTGTAAGGAAAAGAGCTTGGAGAACTGAAAAGAATGATAAAGGAAGTAGATTGAAAAGAGCAGCAAAAGATGATGTTTGGCCGAATAGAATAAAGATTGAGATACCAACTGACACGAGTAAATTCACCACGGGCTGAACAGGTGAATGATGTGACAAGTCAGGTGAATTCAAAAGACGAGGAAACCATTGAAATTAAAGAGAGCAAAAGAACCAGAAAACCTAACCAGAAGTATAAATCACCAGAATGGACGGATGTGGCCCTGCCTGAAGTAAAAGAAGAGACGGATAGCCAAGGAAATCCAGAGGTGGTTGTACCAGAAGTGGTTGAGGAAGACGAAGAATCGGAAATCCTGAGAGTTATCTTGTCCGATATTGGAGAAGAAGCGGATGTTCAGGACATTCTGTATATAGATCACGAAGGAAAAGTGAAAAATGATGAAATGCCAAACTGAATGAGACAAGGAAAACAACTGATGAAAAGACAATAAAAATACAGAAAAGGACAAACGACTGGTAGAACCAAGTAGGTGCTTAGAGCCTTGGGTTAGAAAACTAGTTGTGAAGTAGAAGAGGCTAAGTCAAAAGACACAGTCCATTTTAGCAAAGATGGCAAACATAGATAGTAGAAAAGGTAGATGTACATTAATGAAGAGATGGTGTAAAATGTGTTGTTGTACAGGATTATTAATGCTTCTATGGAGTGTACTTGCTCTCCTGATCTCATTTAAAGTTACTATAGATACAATAGAAGGACATAGTGAAAACATAACTAATATAGGAAAGATTCAAAAGGTAGTTCCGACTAGAATAGATAAAAACTATTTACATAAAGATAGGTCTATAACTAATTTTTCTAACCATGTGTTTTCGAAATTGTTGTATGAATATGTAAAGACAATGGATGTAAGGGACTGCTATGTCTGCATGCAGTTACCTGCCTCTGTATCGGAGGGAGTGACTTATCACCACCTTCCAGTAACTTATGGAATAACATGTAGTGTAATAGCTAGTCTATTTTATCAAATAGGGAAATTAGAATATTATTTTTCAGATGCAGATACTATATTTTCACAAGTACCGTCTATTAACAAGCTAAAGAAAGTAAGACCTACAAAGGTATTAGGTGAATTTTTCTTAGAAATTAAAGAACTAACATTAGAATACATGTTTGAAAACAATTTGACTTGCAGTTTAAAGAAAGAGGAAAAGACATTTTTAGATCTGGTTGAAAAAAGGAGACTGAAAATGCAAAGAAAGGCATCAGAAGAAAAGGTGGAGAAAACAGTTTGGGATGTAGAAATAGAAAAACAATTGGAATGGGAAACTAGTCCAACTATGGCTTTAGATTCGTCTCAGAAAGGAAAATGGTGTATTAGAAGGAATAAAACTGCATATGATAATTATTTTGTAGGGAGTAGCGAGTGCCATTATACATACCAAATCATGGGTGGATGGGGATTTAAAGGTGGAAAAGATCCAGTTTTTCCTGGATTATATTTCATTTGTGGGAACAGGGCATATTATCGTTTGCCAGACCATTGGTATGGCACATGTTATATAGGTCTAGTCTTTCCAAAGATTTTTCACATGGATAGAGGAGAAGATGGTGTACATAGCCTAGGTAGTAATTTAGTACGTAGTAAGAGAGAATCTTGGTCAGAAATTGTAGGTGACATTTTTGGAGCATTGATACCGGCAGTGGGAATCTCTCTGAATGCAAACAAAATTAGAAGACTTTCAACAGTAGTGGATCGCTTGTCAACAAGCACCGCTGGAGGATTTTTATTGGTAAACACTGAAATGGTTGCCATGCGTGCTATGGTAATCCAAAATCGACTTGCCCTTGATATATTATTGGCAAAAGAGGGTGGAGTCTGTGGAATGCTGAAAGTTCAACATTGTTGTACTTACATTCGTGACGAAAGTAAAGATTTGAAAGTTTATATTAAAAATATTACAGAACTGCATGACAAAATTGTACCACTGGAGGTTGAAGGTGTATGGGAAAAGATTGGAAAGAAAGTATCAGCTATTAAAGATTTCTTAGTAAATGTAGGTAGTACGTTTTTAGGTAAGATATTATTTCCATTAACATGTGTGATTTTCATAGTATTAATAATAAGATTAGGGTGTATCTGTCGTAAAAAGAATAAAAACCAGAAAAAGAGAACATTTAAGGAGAAAAGACGTAAAACAAGAGAGAGAATTTGATGAGATAGAATTGGAGCAAGTTAAGCAGAGTATGTACAAATCAGCAAAAACAGAAGAGACAGGGCAAACTGAATTATGAATAAAAACAAGAAATCACTTTGAAATTCCGCAAAAGGAATACAAAATTTTGATGGTGTGGAAATATAATCACCAAAGGGGGGATTGCTAGAGCGGGTAGTACAAAATGTTGTATACCCCCCCCCCCCCATTTCTGCATGTTTATATTAACCCGAATAATCTATTAATTGTAATATTATTAATCTGTTTGAAGTGATATCTAACCAACTATATTAATGAAAGAATTACACGTGGGATTTGCATTTGCATGGCTAAACTAATTTGTATCCTAATATATGTACGTATACTAATGGTAGAAATTAGAATATTGCATGATATATGTTGCTTTTGTGATGTAATTGTAAATTGCACCAGATGACATCGTTGGGTGAATATAAACACTTTGAATGTTGCTATCGTGCTAGATAATTACATACACATAGGGGAATTAGTGAGGGTTTAACATATTATCCATTTCAATGTTTTAAGTACGTTTTGTGTTTGTTTTACTTAAGTTGACCGATTTGGGCCTTCGTAAAGATGGCTGACTCCAACACGATGGCCTAGTCACTGTTCCACGAGGTTTCGGGTGAAGTGCGCCTGCGCCACAGCCAGCAACAAGTGGCCTCGTCTTGACCTCATGTGAGATGTACCCATCAAGGACGCACTGGGAGAGTTGCCAATTTTGCTAAACAAAAGACTGTCTTTAAAACCGGAACCAGCAAGCGTGATGATCTAACTAAATAGACTATGAGAACTTCACCGAATTACCCCAAATCCTCCAATCAGGACTTTCTAAAACTGATTTTTGTTACATTTTGACATTAAAATTATTATAAAAGATGGTAGAATAGAGAGGGACTAAGCTATGCTATGCAATGCAAGGTGCCTTAAGGCTGGGAATGCGGACGCTGACGAAGAGGACGGTGACACTGCTGGAAATCTGTTTATCCTGAACCTTTGACAGACTGAATTGCTGCCTGACTTTGATGAATTCTTTCCTACGACTTGATTGACTTAGAGGACGAGTAATAGCCAGATTAGGTAAATATGATGATCGGTGATTTGGTTTATGACTTATTAAAATTGCAATTGATTAGATAAACAAAATTATTATTCTAACAAACAAATGTGTTGGGTGATTTATTTAGAGAAATTAGCATTAGATTAAATGTAGATTTAAGAATTGAGTCACCCAATATCCAATATCAACTAACTGATCCATCGACTAAAAGAAGGGAATATCTCGACTTTTTGAGTTTAATAAGCGTACTTAATGTATGTTCAAGTAAATTAAGTTCTTTAGTTGAGAAGGTATTCCTATCATGTCAACGTTTGGACAATTTATCTCTCCCGTGAGAACGGATCAATGAAGTGTGAGTGTTGGTGTTATGGGCCCCACCAATGAATGTATTGAGTGAATGTGCTAGTGTAATATTTGATCTGTGATGAAAGGGAGAATTTAAAATTCCACGCTGCAACAATGGCAACCGGGAAAGCAGTCTTAAGAGTCAGAAGACGAAGGGGACAATTATGAAGTGGCTCAAAGGGAGTGCACATCAGATAGGTGAAGACTAGATTCAAATCCCACTGAGGCCTTACGAAGGGGACAGGAGAAAACATGTGAGTAATGCCCTTAAAGAATCGAGAAACAACAGGGGATTTAAAAAGAGAAGGATGATCAGGAAGCCGTAAGAAGGCAGAAATAGCTGAAAGATATCCCTTGAGGGTGCCCAGAGCAAAGCCCTGCTGGGCCAGGGAAAGAAAGAAGAGGAGAACCTCAGAAAGAGGGGCGGAAAGGGGTCCACAGACCTTTGCTGTGCACCATGCCACAAATTTGTTCAACCTGCAGGCGTAAACCAATTTTGTGGAGGGACGCCAGGCTGCCAGAACAACATTACAGACTTCAGGAGGCAAGTCAAATGGCATCAACTGCCGCCGCTCAATCTCCACGTAGGAGGTGGAGGCTGGACAGGTTCGGGTGGAGGACCGTCCCCTGCTGCTGCGACAGAAGGTCCTCCTGAAGAGGCAGTCAAATCGGGGGATCGATCGATAGACTGAGTAGCTCGGGATACCAGTATCTTCATGCCCAATCCGGAGCCACAAGGATGACTTGGGCCCGGTCGCGCCTGATCTTCAGCACTCTGGGCAGAAGTGGTATAGGCGGAAAGGCGTACAACAGACCGCAGCTCCACTCGCGACGAAAAGCGTCTCCGAGCGAGTGCCGCCTTGGAAATTCCAACGCACAGAACTGCTGACATTGCGCGTTCTCTTCGGTGGCGAATAGATCTAACCAAGGCTCTCCCCACTGCCAAAAGAGGCCTTGCGCCACGTCCGAGTTCAGACGCCATTCGTGATCCATCATGCACCGGCGGCTGAGTTCGTCCGCCCTGGCGTTCAGAGATCCCGCCAGGTGTTGACCACCAGGGTGATGCCCTGATGTTCCAGCCATGTCCAGAGGCGCAGAGCCTCCTGACAAAGGGTCCACGACCCCACCCCGCCCTGTTTGTTGCAATACCACATGGCGGTGGTGTTGTTCGTGAACACCTGCACTACACTTCCCTGAACAGAGGGAAGGAATGCCTTCAGTGCAAGTCGGATCGCCCACAGCTCCAACAGGTTGATATGGAGCCGGGACTCCGCCGGAGACCAGAGGCCTCTGATCTCCGCCTCTCCCATGTGGCCCCCATTCCAGGAGGGACGCATCAGTCACCACTACGTGCTCCGGTTGGGGTAGGGAGAGGGATCTGCAACTGACCCAATCGCGGTCCGTGAGCCACCAATGCAACTGTCTTGCAGTGCCCTCTGAGATCAGGACATGGTCGGACAGGTTGCCCCGATGCTGGGCCCACTGGAACTTCAGGTCCCACTGCAGTGACTGCATCCGCCACCTGGAGTGATGTACTAGCAGGATGCAGGAGGCCATCAGACCCAGCAGCCGCAGCACCAACCTGACCGAAACTCAGGACAAAGGCTGAAAGATCGGAATCAGAGCCTGTATATCCTGAACCCGCTGTTCCGGAGTCTAGACCCGGAACTGTGCCGAGTCCAGAACCGCTCCGATGAAAAGGAGCGTCTGAGAGGGACTCAGATGCGACTTTGGCACGTTGATGGAGAACCCCAGCAAATGCAGGATGTCGGCCATAGTCTGGAGGTGGGAGATGACTGCCTGGGGCGAGCCCACCTTCAACAGCCAGTCGTCAAGATAGGGGAAGACTGGAACCCCTAATCTGCGCAGGTGAGCTGCGACCACCGCCATCACTTTCATGAACACCCGAGGGACACTGGTGAGGCCGAAGGGGAGCACGTAAACTAAAAGTGCTCGTGGCCTACCGTGAACCGCAGGTAACGCCGGTGGGCCGGCAGGACGGGGATGTGGAAATTAGTGTCCTGCAAGTCCAACGCTACCATCCAGTCTCCAGGGTCTAGGGCAGCCAGAACCTGAGCTAAGGTGAGCATCTTGAACTTCTCCTTCCGGAGGAAGGCGTTGACGCTCCTGAGGTCCAAGATAGGGCGTAGACCCCCTTTGCCCTTCTTGGGAACCAGAAAGTAGTGGGAATAACAACCACGACCTACTTCTGGGCCAGGAACGCGCACGATAGCCCCCTTGGCCAAGAGGGCCGTAACTTCCTCCTGCAGAAGTTTCAAGTGATCCCCGGAAATTCAATGGTACTGCTGTGGCATGGCTGGAGGGGTCACCTCGACGGGGAGGGAGTAGCCCCTTCGGACGATTTGCATCACCCACCTGTATGAGGTGACGGCACGCCAGTGGAGCAGGTGATGGTGAACTCTGCCTCCCACGGGCGTGGAATGGGCCTGAAAGCTCGAACTAGGAGGGCTTTGAGGCGGATGCTGCTGGGGTAGATGTGGACGGACCGGCTCGTTGTCCCCCTGCTCCGCCTCAGAGGAATCCACGTCCACGACCATGTTGAAGCTGGTTCTGCGGCCTGTGGCTAGATGGACGTGGGGGGGCGCCCCTTCCTTGGCCACGAAAGGAGCGAAAAGCGGAAGTTTGCGGGCGTGGGGCCGAGAGGCTCAAGGACTTGGCCGTAGCCCTGGAGTCCCTAAAGCGCTCAAGCGCACTATCCGCTTTGTTGCCGAAAAGGCGACAGCCATCGAAGGGCATGTCCATGAGGGTGCTCTGGACATCCCCAGAGAAATTTGTGGACCGCAGCCAGGCGTGGCGACGAATCGCCACAGAGGTCGCAATTGCCCTGCCTAGCGAGTCCGTTGTGTCCAGTCCACATCGGATTGAATACCGTGCCGCATCCCGCCCCTCGGCAAGAGCCTGGGCGAGCCGTGTCCGGGCCTCCTCCGGACACTGGGGCAGCACGTCCTCCACCGTATCCCACAGGGAATGGGCGTAACAGTCCAAAAGGCAAGCGGTGTAGATAGACCGCTAGCCCAAACTAAGGGAGATGAACAGTTTCTTCCCAAACTGTTCCAACCTTTTGGATTTCCGATCCGGGGGAGCGGATGGGAAGGAGGTCTGGGAGGTAGAGGCCTGGATAAACAGGCTCTCGGGCGTGGGGTGCACCGACAGAAAACTGTGGTCGCCCGGTGTAGGGCAGTGGCGTCGGGCCACGTTCCGGTCCACAGGAGCAACTGTGGAGGGCTTGGACCAGGAGCCCATCAGAACGTCGGTCAGTGCTTCATTGAACTGCAGCAGAAGCTCCAAGCAGCTTGCCAGCGGTTGAAGCACTTCATTGAGGAGTTTAGTCCTCACGGCCACAGCAGGCAGCTCCAGCCCGAGGGCTTCGGCCGCCTTGCGCAGTACCACAGAATACGTAGCACCCTCCTCCGTAGCCACGGCTGGAGGAGAGATGAAGCCAGTGTCAGGGGAGGTATCAAAACCACTGCCATCCCCCAGTTCGTCTGCCCAGTCCCGAGATAACTGGCACTGCTGTGCCAGAGGGTCCTCAGACCCCTCCCAGTCGTCTCTGTCATCCGACTCCTGATATACAGGTGAAAGGGTCGGCGCCGGGCACGGCACCGCTCCGACGCCGGGCCCGGACGGAACTAAACTGGGGAACAGCGTTGTCCAAAGGCGGCGCTGGGGGCAGCACCGGAGGGGTCGGTGCCGGTGGAGGGGTCGTAAGGTCGACCGGCATCGACCGGGATCCAGGCCTGGATCCCGCGAGGGCCTGCGGCGTCGGGACCGAGCCGGGGCCGGAGCCGCCAGCTTGTTAGGCCTCCCAGTCGAGTATGCGGGGCCCGAAGGCGTGCCGGCAGGCGTCGACGGCGGAGCCAGGCTCCTCATGGCCACGAGGAAGTCTCTGCTCTCCGCCGGAGTCGTGTCAGACCCAGGGACCGCAGGGTATGGAGTCGGACGGGACTCCTGCGGCTCCGATGGAGCCGCGTGGGTGGTGCCACCCGAACCCTCAGACGAGTCGCGCGAGTGGAGGCAGAAGAGCGATGTCGCCTCTTCGACTTCTTGCTGTGCTTCGACTTACCGGAGTGCGAAGACTTCGACCCCAACGAGCGGTGATGGCTGTGGCTCCACGACCGGTCCCTCGACCTCCTCCTCGACCGGGACCTTGAGCGGCGCGAAGCTGGCTGCTGGATCTCGAGCAGCTTGCGGGACCGCTCCCGCCTAGCCTTCGAGGTCAAAACCCGGCAGTCGAGGCACGACTCGGCATCGTGGTCGGCCCCAAGGCAATAGAGACACCGGCTGTGGTGATCCGTGACCGACAGTCGGTGACAGGCGTCACAAGGTTTGAATCCAGGCATCCCTACCGGCACTAGGGTCGAGGTCGACTGGAAATAGAACCAAAAGAGTTCAAAAAGTTTAGTCAAAAAGGGACTAAAAGGGTATGCTCCTCCCGGATCGGCGCTTACTGGCGTGGAAAAAAGAAGAACTGACTACTAAGTACTCCGACGACGTCATTCCGGCGATCACGACGCGGACGACGGACGCGGAGCCGCAGATGACACCTAGCGACACGCAAGGGTATTGCTGACCAAAAATCTTTCCGGATCCAGCCTGACGCCTGGGGATATTCTAAGAGGTGAGGAATCTAACGAACGTCTTTCTTTCAGATTTGGCGATTCAACTGGCCTCAATTAAACAAGCAGTAGAATATCTCCATAAATCCACTGCCAGAAAATGTAACTGTCTTATAAATGCAACTGTAAGTTCCTTACTATCATTGTAATAGGATGCCATGTTTATTTGTTTAAAGGCTGATGAAGAGATTTGTGTTAAAAATGAAATACCATGTCCTAGAAGTAAGGAATTATGAGATTAAATAATCAGGTTATGTATTAAAAAAGCAACGCCACAATGTTTAATAAAGTTTCATAGCCCACTGCCTAAGACTACACTGGTTGTTAAAGGTCCTGAAGCAGAGTGATAGGGAGGTAGCTAGATGGCTTTTAACAACCGCTATAGCCCAAGGTCGAAGGTCTAGTCCAGGGGTACTCATAGTACGGCCCGCGGGCCGCCAGCGGCCTGGCAAGACTTTCTTGGCGGCCCGCGGACCTTGCAGACATCGTACCGGTGTTTTTTGGGTTTTTTAACAGTGTCAGCAAACACAGAATCTGCTCTGTGGGGGCCCGGGGACTCAAGCGATAGTCCGAGTGGAGCTGCTGAGGCGCTAAGAGGTGAAATACAACAAAGCCTGGTTATCATGCAAATGGTCTCTTAAAGACCTGTGAAGTACTCGGGTGGGGCTGTGTGTGTGCCCTGGAAGGGAAGCTGCCTCAGCTGCCACACAAGCGGAGGGGGGGGGGAGAGGTGACAAAGAATGACAAGAGAACAGCAGGGTGTGAGAGTCGGGTAAGGGTGACAGAGGGCAGTAGGGTGAGACAGAAACAGACACAGATAGAGATAGAGACTAACAGAGACAGGGACAGACAGAGACAGGGACAGACAGATAGAGGCAGAGACAGACAGAGAGGCAAAGAGACAGGGAGGGCGACAGAGAGAGAGGGAGACGGAGAGAGGGAGGGAGAAGGGGAGAGAGGGAGGGAGAGAGGGAGGGAGAGAGGGAGGGAGACGGGGAGAGGGAGGGAGAAGGGGAGAGAGGGAGGGAGAGAGGGAGGGAGAGAGGGAGGGAGACAGGGAGAGGGAGGGAGACGGGGAGAGGGAGGGAGACTGGGAGAGGGAGGGAGACGGGGAGAGGGAGGGAGACGGGGAGAGGGAGGGAGACTGGGAGAGGGAGGGAGACTGGGAGAGGGAGGGAGACTGGGAGAGGGAGGGAGACGGGGAGAGGGAGGGAGACGGGGAGAGGGAGGGAGACGGGGAGAGGGAGGGAGACGGGGAGAGGGAGGGAGACGGGGAGAGGGAGGGAGACGGGGAGAGGGAGGGAGACGGGGAGAGGGAGGGAGACGGGGAGAGGGAGGGAGACGGGGAGAGGGAGGGAGACGGGGAGAGGGAGGGAGACGGGGAGAGGGAGGGAGACGGGGAGAGGGAGGGAGACGGGGAAAGAGAGGGAGACGGGGAAAGAGAGGGAGACGGGGAAAGAGAGGGAGACGGGGAAAGAGAGGGAGACGGGGAAAGAGAGGGAGACGGGGAAAGAGAGGGAGACGGGGAAAGAGAGGGAGACGGGGAAAGAGAGGGAGACGGGGAGAGAGAGGGAGACGGGGAGAGAGAGGGAGACGGGGAGAGAGAGGGAGACGGGGAGAGAGAGGGAGACGGGGAGAGAGAGGGAGAAGGGGAGAGAGGGAGGGAGAAGGGGAGAGAGGGAGGGAGAAGGGGAGAGAGGGAGGGAGACGGGGAGAGGGAGGGAGACGGGGAGAGAGGGAGGGAGACGGGGAGAGGGAGGGAGACGGGGAGAGAGAGGGAGACGGGGAGAGGGAGGGAGACGGGGAGAGGGAGGGAGACGGGGAAAGAGAGGGAGACGGGGAAAGAGAGGGAGACGGGGAAAGAGAGGGAGACGGGGAAAGAGAGGGAGACGGGGAAAGAGAGGGAGACGGGGAAAGAGAGGGAGACGGGGAAAGAGAGGGAGACGGGGAAAGAGAGGGAGACGGGGAGAGAGGGAGGGAGAAGGGGAGAGAGGGAGGGAGAAGGGGAGGGAGGGAGACGGGGAGAGGGAGGGAGACGGGGAGAGGGAGGGAGACTGGGAGAGGGAGGGAGACGGGGAGAGGGAGGGAGACGGGGAGAGGGAGGGAGACGGGGAGAGGGAGGGAGACGGGGAGAGGGAGGGAGACGGGGAGAGGGAGGGAGACGGGGAGAGGGAGGGAGACGGGGAGAGGGAGGGAGACGGGGAGAGGGAGGGAGACGGGGAGAGGGAGGGAGACGGGGAGAGGGAGGGAGACGGGGAGAGGGAGGGAGACGGGGAAAGAGAGGGAGACGGGGAAAGAGAGGGAGACGGGGAAAGAGAGGGAGACGGGGAAAGAGAGGGAGACGGGGAAAGAGAGGGAGACGGGGAAAGAGAGGGAGACGGGGAGAGAGAGGGAGACGGGGAGAGAGAGGGAGACGGGGAGAGAGAGGGAGACGGGGAGAGGGAGGGAGAAGGGGAGAGAGGGAGGGAGAAGGGGAGAGAGGGAGGGAGAAGGGGAGAGAGGGAGGGAGACGGGGAGAGGGAGGGAGACAGGGAGAGAGAGGGAGACTGAGAGGGAGGGAGACTGAGAGGGAGGGAGACTGAGAGGGAGGGAGACTGAGAGGGAGGGAGACTGAGAGGGAGGGAGACTGAGAGGGAGGGAGACTGAGAGGGAGGGAGACTGAGAGGGAGGGAGACTGAGAGGGAGGGAGACTGAGAGGGAGGGAGACTGAGAGGGAGGGAGACTGAGAGGGAGGGAGACTGAGAGGGAGGGAGACTGAGAGGGAGGGAGGGAGACTGAGAGGGAGAGAGGGGAGAGGGAGGGAGAGAGGGGAGAGGGAGGGAGAGAGGGGAGAGGGAGGGAGAGAGGTGAGAGGGAGGGAGAGAGGGGAGAAGGAGGGAGAGAGGGGAGAGGGAGGGAGAGAGGGGAGAGGGAGGGAGAGAGGGGAGAGGGAGGGAGACGGGGAGAGGGAGGGAGACGGGGAGAGGGAGGGAGACGGGGAGAGGGAGGGAGACGGGGAGAGGGGGGGGAGACGGGGAGAGGGAGGGAGATGGAGAGGGAGGGAGATGGAGAGGGAGGGAGATGGAGAGGGAGGGAGACTGAGAGGGAGACGGGGAGAGGGAGGGAGAGAGGGGAGAGGGAGGGAAACGGGGAGAGGGAGGGAGATGGAGAGGGAGACTGAGAGGGAGACAGAGGGAGGGAGACTGAGAGGGAGGGAGACTGAGAGGGAGGGAGACGGGGAGAGGGAGGGAGAGAGGGGAAGAGGGGAGGGAGGGAGGGAGACTGAGAGGGAGAGAGAGAGAGGGGGAGAGAGGGAGAGAGAGAGGGAGGGAGACAGGGAGGGGGAGAGAGAGGGGGAGACAGAGAGGGGGAGACAGAGAGGGGGAGACAGAGGGGGAGACAGAGGGGGAGGGGGAGACAGAGAGGGGGAGACAGAGAGGGGGAGACAGAGAGGGGGAGACAGAGAGGGGGAGAGGGAGAGGGGGAGAGGGAGGGAGACGGAGGAGGGAGGGAGACGGAGGAGGGAGGGAGACGGAGGAGGGAGGGAGACGGAGGAGGGTGGGAGACGGAGGAGGGAGGGAGACGGAGGAGGGTGGGAGACGGAAGAGGGAGGGAGACGGAAGAGGGAGGGAGACGGAAGAGGGAGGGAGACGGAAGAGGGAGGGAGACGGAAGAGGGAGGGAGGGAGACGGAGGAGGGAGGGAGACGGAGGAGGGAGGGAGGGAGGGAGATAGAGAGAGGGAGAGAGAGAGAAATGTGTATGCCTGGTCCGGTGGCTCAGTGGACTAAGGCGTCCGCTGCAGGAACCTGTGTTCCACCTCATGGTCACAGTTTTTTTGTTGTTGCTCTAGCCCCGCCCCCTCCCCCAATGACCCCGCCACCAAGGTGCGGCCCTCGGCCACAAACCACACTGTAAATTTGGCCCCCAAGAGAAAGTTTGTAAGTACCCCTGGTCTAGTCCATCCACTGAAGGTAAAATGTTATACATTAAAAAGGGAGAAAAAGAAAGGCAAACCTTGGAATGTCTGAGCAGAAGGTCTATACCAGCCATTAATGCCCCCGAGCCACTCCACTGTCTTCAGCACTTATCATTCCAATTTTCTGATGTTTATTTTCTTATATGTCACCATCTATCAGAACATTAGCACAACGCAGTTGGCATAGCCTGCTGTCAAAGAGCCCCCTCGCTCAGTCATAATCCTTTAAAAAAAAATCTTTCTAGCGAAGCGTTCTCGGTAAACAATATAAATCAGCAGGTTGAAAGAGAAAAAATATCAAAGCACGATTTAAATGTAGAAATTGAAAAGTCGGACTCAAGACACATGGTTCTTGAGTAAAACTCTATGTTAATGCTATAGTTTTATATAATAGAGTGGTGTGTGCAGTAATCTCCCACTACACAGATTTTGCAGAATGAAAAAAGAGAGCCGCGGTTTGCTGCTCTGAAGAAGAGGCGGCAGGAAACTAGATTTTAAATTCGCCTGAAAATGCGTGTGGACAGTTCTGTCATTTTAAACCCAGCTCCTTTAGGTTTTCATTGTAGGACATACAATGCGATGTGAAAACCTTCCAGCTGACGCTGATTAACCCTGACATCCGAGTTTTTCCAGGGTATAATATCGGCTTTAATAACTGGCGTGCACGTCATTCTTTATGTTGTATGACATCTAGAGCACATTAGCACACTCTGTTTCCCAACAATTCGACGCTGCAGAGGATGCAAGGGGGGAAAAAACGAAAGGAAACCTCCACAGCGAAATTCGCAGCAACGCGGAGGCCGATGGAGGATGCTGTCCGCTCGTCCTGCCTGCTGTTCGCATTAATAAGAGGAGACTAGATAACTGGGACGGAAAATAACAGCTCCCGCGACCTTTAGCAAGCACGAGCACAGCGCAACTCGCGGTGCCAGTACAGAAAAAGATCACATGGACGGTGCTGCCCCATAATAAACCGCCAGCGACCTGGGGATAAGGAGAACGACCTTTGGGGTGTACCAGTTCCACGGTAAGTTGTCTCATTAAACGTTTTATGTGTAGGGTTGAAGGAACAAGCTATTTTGTGCACTTTATCTGCGGCGCCTTTGTTTTTCTTTTTTTAAACAACTGAAAACCCTCCGCCTCGAACTATAATCCTTAACATGTTGCGTTGGTGACCAGTCAGTACCAATTAAGGTCAACCGATTCCCAGTTGTAGGAACAGTTGTAGTGGATTTTCACCCACTGAAGGTGTTAGACCCGGACAGACAAAAATCATGCAGGCTGATGCACAGGAAAGCATCAATCTCTTCATGTGACAGTTTACTACAGCCAGCACATAGGAAGAGAGTGACGAATAAAGCTCTTTTACCACCGTCAACGACTTTATTATAATCAGCAAGTTGCACAATCTGCAATTGGGGCAAAAAAGTACTTTAATTAAAAAATACGGAGTCGACATGGTTTTTATTTGAATATACATAAGGTTTGTGCCTAAACGCAAAACTTTACTTTACAGCTGCTACAAGGCGTCATCTTTGTTACTCTAAGCAGTCGACTGGCCTGGCCTGTTCTGCAAGACACGCTGGGGACATATCGAGCACATTTAAGACAAGGCACATGCGGAAATTACATGCATTTCCACTGGGGGCTACTCCACAGGAACATAGGAAACTATCGTAAACCATAAATTCGTAACAACCCGAACAATTTTCAGAGACCTCAAGTCCACATATTCAATAAAAGGTACGTCGCCCCACGCTGTCTTTTTATATTTTAAGCGTCTGTTGCTAAAACTGTGGGGAACAAGCTAACACATCGGGTACACTCAAATGTAGGATAGATGTCATTTATTTAAAACTTGAATGGCTGCTTCCAGAACATAGCAAATGCTCATCACACTAGAACAATAGACAGTGCATGAAGTGCTTTTACTTAAAGTAGGAAAATGTGCGAAAATAAGTGTGGTCACATTTAAAATAGAGCCGTCCCACTGCTGGTACGAGGAGCTTTGCGTGTATGTATGTCCCCACTCTTCTTAAAACCACAACAATATTACGGCTGAGAATGAAACCATCTTATCACATCCGGGTCCAAAAAAGTCTGTATCTCGGGTTAACTTGACATGTAATGTTTCCTTCTACTGTTTTATCTTTTGAAAATAGAATGTGAGAACTTTCATATCAATACAACTAAGTAGAAACTACACTGAAAATAGTTCGAAACCAACCAAATATTACATACATTTATTAATATACAAGGTTGGGTAATGCCTTAATACAAAACATTTTATAAGCTTGCTCTCCCTAAGTTAAGTAACAAAATGACATTACTTTTTTATGTTTTTTTAGCCCAACGGCTTAAAAATGCCGTTTTTCAACTGGATGAAATGGTCAAAAAACGAACCGGGTAAAAGCACCCAATGTTCTAGCTCGGAAACGGTGACAAAGACGCTCCTGAGGGAACTGCAGTGGCACTTGAAGGAGCGCGAGAGACTGATCCAGGAGATTGAAAACGGTCAAAAGATGCAGAGGGTGGGAGGCGATTGCACCTGGCTGAAGAACTCTTACAACCTGAATCCCAGCATCCCCCTCACCGAACAAAGGCAGCTGGAAATGCTGTGCTCCCGAATCCAACCAAGTCACACGGGAACCGTACTCAGCAGGTATAACACCCACCTTACCCCTTCAATCTCAGAGTGAAACGTATCTTTGTAAGAGTTGGAAAAAAACAGCTGGAGCATGGCCGTTCTTTGAAAATTGATAGGTATGCTGCGTTGTCGAGGTAAAAACTACATAAAAAGCAAGTAGGAATTTCTTCACTTAAAGCAGTACTGTTTGTAAGCATCAGTCAGCAACTACAGTTGGGTTGTGTCCCTTCAGGTCTCGTACCGAGCAGTAATTAATAAAAGGACATTGAAACGGTCCCATGTCAGACCCCTGATTCATGCCCTTAACTCTACTGGCAAAATCACTGATCGATCTCTGAACAATGAATGAAAAAAAAACATTAAGGCAATCCATGCCTGAGACTTAGTTCCAGTTTACATTTCACGTTTTACTTAATCTTGCATTTCCCAAGTGTTTGGTATTTCCAGAATTGTGCCTTTTATTTTCGTGTAGCAGATTACTCTTTTATAGTGGATACTTTGAACTGAATCACCTCTAGGTGTTTTTAACGGGCCACAACTAGGAGCTCTGGAGTGGAGGATGAAGGCAGTGCGAATTTCTCACTGCGCCTATCAGTGGGCCAAAAAGTTGTTCAGAAAACATGGTCATTCAATCGTTGACCTCTCTGCAGAGTTTACAGAGCAATGGTCACGTATCCACTTGCAACTGCAATTCTGTACATATGTGTGTGCGAAGGAGGTGCACAACATCAAAATAGTGACAAGGGGAAAGTAAAAGAAAATGCAGTGCTAGGTTGTTTTGTGCGTTTGTGGGTTGTGAAAGTGAAGGAAATGTGAATAAGGGCATTCAGGAGAGAGTGAGAAAAGAGTGCTTAAGAGGAAAGAGATGACTTAAGATATGCAAATCCACGAGCTGTGACCAGAAAAGGGTATACCTGACTAACATAACCAGAGTGATTGTGACACTCTGAAGACCACTACACCTACAGATCTAAGTAATGTTTATCTCACAGTCTGACAGTTTCAGAATTGAAATATTTTCAATATTAATTATTTACAACAAAATCATATTTACTCATGACTGACTACCAATGACAAAGCCAATAGTCCTGGGTGGTTTTGAGTGTATGTCAGTTGCTGTGCTATATATCTGGTTGCAACAACAAAGCTGAGACAAGAACCAAAATACCGGTAGGGTGGCACACTATGGGAATCACAGAAATGTAGTTTACATGTTTAATCCACATCCCCTTTAAATGCCCCACTTTTAAAGTCCTGTAGGTATAGATACCTCGTGTATCTGCACGTTCAAGAATAATGGCAAGGATGTGCATCGAAAATAAATAACATACATTTGAAGTTGATTAAAAAAAAAATACTGTAATCAAAAGTTACCAATGTCCAGAAATGGTACAATGTAAAACACTTTAAATACAGCGGGGGGAAAATCTTAATGCAACTTTTTTTTTTTTTTTTAGATTTCGTGAAGTCTTGGCAGAAAATGATGTCCTCCCTTGGGAAATAGTCTATATATTCAAGCAGGTTCTTAAAGATTTTCTCACCATAATAGAGAAAGAAAAGCAGCAGATTAAACTCATGGAAGCATGGAACGAAAACTGCCCAGTTGCCTTCCCACTGCCTGGGGAGAAAGAGGAGATTCCTACGGTGTCCAGCTATGTTGACAAAAACACACAAAGTCTGTTCCCACCCTTCTCCCACAGAATCTGGAACCTGCCCTATTACTACCCATCTACTTAAGAAAATCAGTGATTCTTAAAGTTGGGCGTTTGTGCTCTCCCTCGAAACAGTTCTTCCGGGGACAATAAACTGCAATAAGACATGACCACTCACTGTTTAGCCCCTTAAATACAGATTAGGAAAGGCGAGTATTATTCAAATTTTATACATTCAATATAATTGTCAGGAATTTTTACGACGACTGCAAAGGTTAGAGAGTGTTTATGCAGTCTTACCTATTTTTGTAATGCAGGAGGAAGACGTACGGGTACAAAAGAACTAGGACTGTCTTTGAATAGTTACCAGTTACTATTTTTAGATAGCAATAGTTTTCCTACAATTTTACATATGTGATGGTGAACAAGTCAGAAAAGTACTTTCCAATTAATGTGTTTTGTGTATAATTGTGTATAATTCTACTTTGCGATGTTTTCTCCCTCTCAAACCTATATTCGGATTTATTTATTTCATACTGACATTATAGCAGTAATCGTTCTATGCGTGTAAACCTGTTCAGTTGAAAAACTCAATATGGAAGTCTCTGCATATAAAGAAGCTAATGCATACATTATGTGTAATCATCGTTTACATGCAGGATGCTTTGTATCCAGTCCATTACCATTGTGTGTTCATGAAAACGCAAACATTTGGAAACAACCTTTTCACAGGAAACGCTGCTGTATGCATTTGAACATCGACAATTTGAAAAAAAAATCAGGAAGCAATCGTTAATTATTTCACTCGATTTTGCATTATTTACATACTGCATGTCAACTCTTACAATTCCCGAGACCACTAACAATGTAGATATGTTATTAAAAAAAATTTAGCTGCAACAGCAAAAACTATTGTTCTCACAAAAGCCACACGTAGCGCATCCGACACATTCCTATGATTTAGAAGGCGCAGGCTTGGAGCCCAAGGTAAACCGAATATCTGTTTTAACTCTGGGAGCAGACTTGCCGCCGTTATGGAATTAGTGAACATTTCGACTTCCGGCCGACTCGGGTTAGTTGGTTTTTTAAAGTACGAGGCAGAATATTACCTAGGTAGCATTAACGACGCCTAGTCCAAACCGGCAGATATCATGCAGGCAATGGGGGTTAACATGCTAGTCCACAACTTCCATGCATCAAAACTAAGGAGGCGAACTCGGAGTACAATAACGAGAATGACCATTTGCTCCCTGCGGAGGAAAACGCCACCTCTTGCATAGAATGAAAGAAAAAGCTAAAACCTTGAGAAGAGAAGATTTTTTTGATGGGGGAAATGTGTACATTACATGACAGTTATCCTAACATTCCTCTGTAAGATAGGGATGGTGAAAGAAAGGGGACAGTAGCTTAAGAAAGACAAGATCTTAGCTGTCTCCTTGGTCCAAAGAGAGAGAAAAGAATCCGCTGCAAATTATTATCGGAATGCAGGGTTCCTGTACAACTCTTCTGAAATCAAGGCTGCAGGACAGAAAAATACTGCAACTCCTCTTTGGAACAACAGGCTCCACACCCTTCACATTTGGAGTCCAATATCGAATGACTAATTAGGGCTATTCACAAAGGTTTCGATAAACCTTTCATAGGATGGGGCATAGATCTTATTTATACTTTCATACCCACAGACCCTCCCGAAAACTGTCCTTACCACCTACTGGATTAGAGATGTCCTCTAGTGGTTTACGTGGTCTGCAGATTGGGCAATTTCAAACTCTTTGTTGCCCCATAAAATAATCTTTGTGAGCGAGCAGCATTCTGAAGGGCCAAGAGTATCATTATCCGACGGTTGCACGTAGGATGTGAATGAAATCCGTCAGTTACGAACGAAGTCCTTTTTAGCAGAACTCTAAACAGCAATTCACATTGGTGGGCATTTAAAAGAATTAAAACAGTTATAACTGATGTTGTCGAAGAGGTAACATTAAAATGGAACACACTAGTAGGTTTGTGCAGGACCGTCTTAGAGCTGCAAACAGAGTTACAAACTGCAAATTATACAGTATATGTAATAACTTATAATGGTAAAGACAGACTCAATTTTTTCACGTGAACTGGACGATCATTAGATTTGCACAAAGGGGATAAAGACTTGATGGCTACACTGATAGGCTTTCTGTGATGTGATATTTTGGGTTTTCAGATTACCAGACTACCAAAATTCGGAAACCTCCTCCTTTACAAATAAACTAGACAAATACCGGCATTAAGAAACAAAGTTAACTTTATAGCAACTGTTTACTTCTAGTAGAAACAGTGCTCCTCACAGCTTACATCCAGGGGAGGTCCTCACGTGGGTCATATACAGCTCTAGTTGGCTCAAGAGGTGATGGAGCCATCCAGTTAAGTGCCATTCTTTGATTTGCCCTGAAATTGTACCAGATATGGCACATTTTTCCCCAACTCAAACCATAAAGAATCAAAAATGTAGATGGAGAATTCAGATTATATTCTTTATATTGCCCGGTTAAATATGGATGTACACTTAAATGTGTTTTGCAGAAGGTACTTGGTTTTGGGTTCAATATTTACTTGTAATTTAATGAGATTTCCTTTCACAGATGTTTTCTCAATATTTAATAAAAAATTCCTATTTTTTCTGGGTTAAGCTTTTTTGCGCTTAACAGTGTAATGTTGGCACTCCATGTGGCTTTGAATCTTCTCATCCCAAGCATTTTAGGACACGGCAAGCAGAGCATGGCTTTGTCGTGAACGTTGAACATAACCAGCAGCATCTTTATAACTTTAATCAGCTCTCTCGGTTTGTCCCTGCCTCCAGTTGATACGTCAGATCATTAATAATGAAACTGCAGGCTGAGCAGAGGAGCACAGTGAAACCCACTGAATAAAAGGGTATTGAAATGTGGAGCCCAAAACTAAGCAGCAGCAAAGCTTCCCATCATGGCTAATCCTTACTAAAAGCAGTAACCCCTGGAGATATGAAGAATGGTTTCTACATTCCTAAAGTACCCTATCTAACTTCCACAAAATCCTCAAAATCTGCCCATTTGACTAAGCAAATTAAACCCTTTTCTTTTCTTCAAAATTACTTTAAACATCACTGGATCAAAACACAAGGTTGGACAGTTAATTTGTAACCTATGATTTTACTTTTGTCAAACACATAACATACTTGAGAATTTAACCATCAAGTTTGCATGCTACACTTGCCAACATAACATTCCAAGGCTCTTGGAACCTTGTTTATATACACAGACAGGTGCAGATAACCAACCCTGAAATCTTGATTGGGAGGACAAAGTCTGCTTACAATGAATTTGCTCCAGTTATACGTATTTGGCCCGATTGCTTGATGTACAATTTCCATTACAGACTGGCCAGCAAACCCCTCAGCGGTAAGCATTAGACGATAGACAACTCAGGAGACGTGCCCGTCAGGAGAGAGACAGAGGGAGACATGGCTATCCAGATCAATTGAGGTACACTTTAGCTACCCAGATAGGGGTTGTATATCCAATGGTGCTTTCACTGATAAGCTCTGGCAGGCTGGAGAACAATCTAAATCTGCTGTTTGAAAGGGCGTGTTCACTTGGCTTCCTAGGAAAGGCAGCCGTCATACCACAAAACAGTTGCATTCCATATTAATCTGCTTGAGCTATTTCGAAACAGTTGTCAAGGCCTGAGAACGAAATAGGTCACCTTTCCAATACAAACACCTATTTTGCACAATCTGGATTTAACTTCGACATTGGACACATTTCACTTTAAGGATTAAGCATAAAAACGAGGAAGACTGGCACTACCTGATTTTGGAAGTCATTATAATGCAACTCAATTACCACATCTGACGACTGGCTAATATAGTATCAAATAGTGAGCGAGCTTTACTGTCCGCTTGTTCTATTGGAGACTCATTGAACACACTGTTAACAACACCCAGTGACGTGTTGCAGGACTGCACATTTGATATCACTGATGTCTCAAGTGTGGGACAGAATGAGCAGAAAGGTGACAAGACTTACAAAGTTTTTGTTTAAGACTGAACTATGGCCTCTTGTATCCTTTGCATCACTGAACAGCTGGACTAATCTTGCAGAATGGTTTGTGTATTGCTGCAGTAGAATGGGAAATTGATATCATGAGTACAGAGTATTAATGTATGGCTTGCATATCAGGACAAACTGGCACTATGGTAACTGCAATTTTAGCTGAAGCCTTCCCTGCTCTAGAACCTCATTATAGACATCTACTTCAGATCTCATTCTCCACAGCTTGCCTGCCGGCGGACTGGAAACAGGCAGTTGTACTACCAATCAAGAAAAAGCCGAATGTCAGCCAAGACATTATGGACAACCTTCGGCCAATTTCCCTGCTACCTTACTTAGCTAAGCTAGCCGAGAAAATTGCCAACATCCAACTCATGGAACATCTTGAAGAACACGATGTTTTCCATAAATCCCAGTCGGGTTTCAGATCCAACTTCTCAACGGAAACGGCTCTCCTCAGGGCCACTGAAACCCTACGCAAGGGAGCAGACGAGGGCAAGACCATGGCCCTCATCATGCTCGACCTCAGTGCCGCGTTTGACACTGTAGCACACTCCATCTTGCTACAGTGTCTAAACAAAGCGGGAGTTACCAACAGGGCATTGGGATGGCTGAAAGCCTTTCTGATCGATAGAAGCTTCCAAGTCCAAAGAGGGACTTCCCTCTCAGACAGTGTGCGGCTTCAACAGGGGGTGCCTCAGGGCTCGGCCCTGAGTCCCACCCTGTTTAATCTATACATGGCCCCCCTGGCAGAGGTGGTGCAATCGTTCGGCGTGGAGCTTGTCTCTTACGCCGACGATACGCAACTTCTAATATCTTTGACGCAAGCCCCATCCACGGAAGCCGTTAACTTTAACAACTGTATGAGCAGGCTGGCATCTTGGATGACAGAGCACTGTCTAAAACTGAACGGAACCAAAACAGAGGTCATCATCATTGGAGGTAATGAGACCAATTGGACTAAAGAATGGTGGCCCACCTGTTTGGGTCCTTTGCCCCCTCCCAGCCGGGAGGCGAAGAATTTAGGAGTCTGGGTTGACAATAAGCTATCTTTTGATAGCCATATAAAGAGAACTGTAGGCAAGTGCTTCGGAGTGATGAAGACTCTCAACCGTACCCTTGACTTGCTGCCTCTCAACTCCAGACGGACTATGACGCAGGCACTAATAACATCCCGGATTGATTACGGGAATGTTTTACTCTTAGGCACTTCAGAGAAAAATATAAAGAAATTACAGGTCATACAAAATTCGGCAGCACGCCTAGTATTAAGACTGCCCCGCAGAGCCCCTTCACGACCCTCTCTGGCAACTCTCCATTGGCTGCCTGTCAAGAAGAGGATCATTTTTAAAGCTCTGCTATGGTGTCACAAGATCCTCCATAACAAGGCACCTGCCTATATGTCGGATCTGGCTTCGCCATATGAACCCAACAGAACCCTTAGATCCAAAGGTACAGGTCTGCTCAGAATTGCCCGTCCTAAAAAGGCCAGAATGGGAGGCAGATCCTTCCGCACAGTGGCAGCGAAGCACTGGAACCTCCTGCCCATGGACATCAGGTTAGAGGTGAATGAGACCTCTTTTAGGAAGAAATTGAAAACTTGCCTCTTTAATCCGTGATAGGTTCTCTTTTTCCACATAACTCACTCTCTCCACAGCGCGGGGACACGCCGGGAGGCGTCACCAGGCGCTTTTACAAGCTCCTTTAAACTAAACTAAACTAAATTAGCTAGAGCAACATGTTTCACCTGGGAGACGTTTCCTAGCAAAGTGAATGACACCTTCACTATAGAACTATACTCACTAGAGAGTGGAGACAGCTATTTTCAACACGATTTACAGCACTTTGTAGTTATCACCTCAAGTCAGAGATACAAATTGAGTATATCTAGGAGAGCAAATACTGGGATAAGGAGTGGAAAAGAATGCTTGCTTCTGCTAAAATTGTAACCGGCTATACACAGTCTTATTGTGCACAATATACATATCTTCATTGGGTTAATCTTACTACTGTAGTGCTGAGCAAAATCTATCAGAAGCGAGCAGCAAGTAGTCCCAAACTATTTGTTAGAACTACAGATACTCTTTAAATAAACTAATAGTATGGAACTTCTTCAGTGCTTTCCTTATGTTATTTTTCTTCTAAATAACACCTGTCGAGAGCAAGTCACTATGTTGGACAGTCCAGACACCTTACCGAAGTAAATCTGAGACAGTTAAGTGACCACCATTACTTCATTATAATAATGTTTGGAATATAAACATGTATATTGTAGATTTTGAAGTTCTAACTTAACTATGAAGGGTTATTGCAGAAAAAAAAACTAACAAAGGAAACACAGAAGTCAAAGTAAACTGATTGGGAGAAGCACGACTGTAGGAATTAATTTGCAAAATAGTCCTGAATAAGTTAATTTGGAATGAAACGCGTTAGCTTCAGTTAATGATCAGTGTTTGGGCAACAAACAAGTTTGGTAAATCACGAATATAGGATCTTTGAACGAAGCAATTATTTTAAAAGCACCATAACGTAACATCACATGAACAGATTCATCACTGATTTTATTAAATTGCCATTCTTCCCTTTACATGATTGTAATTTTATGTGACTTTAGGGAGTGCTGAGTTTTACATTTGAAAAATATAATAGTATCGGATAGATAGTATTGTTATAAAGTTTGAAATGACTGCAGAGGAGGTGGTTGCTTTAACACTGATGCACTGCTGCTTACTAATCCACCGGAGACCCAGAAAAGAAAACTTCAAATATAAAATGCAAGCGATATCCTCGATTCTTACTGAGAGGTGTGCTACCATTTAGTCAATGCAGGTGGCAGGCCATCCTCTAAAGGTTGGTTATGGGATCTGAATGAGTGATAAATTGTGAAACATCTCCATTGACAGAGTGTGAAATCCTGATATGGTTGAAGTAGATTTGGGACACTGGTGGTAGACATATAGACTGTTTTGGGTGATTAAGAAGATGAGAACTTGCTTCCCTAATAGGGAAAACAGAAGCCACACTTCTAGTGAGGAAAATGGACATGTAAACATTATTTGGAAGAAATGTTTATCTGCTCCTGCAGTGCTGTTTATTTCATTGGAAAAATGTTCAAATCAAACATGGGTTGTCAGTGTCAATTGCCGTAAAAGGTAAGGAGCGTTTTGGTGATATAGTAGTGATAGAAGTGACAGGTAAACAAGATGGAGTATTTGGGGATTAGAAGGCACCCATGGCTTGACGTGCGGCTTCTGTCACTACTATATTACCAGAGGACTTCATCCATTTACACACACACACACACACATACACACACACACACACACACACACACACACACACACACTTATATACACACACACACACACTTATACACACACACACACACTTATACATACACACACTTATATACACACACACACACACACACACACACACACACACACACACACACACACACACATACACACACACACGTGAGTGAGGCAATGACATAACAGGTCTATGGATGGATTTCTCCAGGAGTCCTGCAAGGAAAAACTCTATAAGAGCACCTTATGAGTACACCCGCTAAATCAAAAGACACATTGATAGTCGGAATGCAGAACAAATCATAACATTCACCCCCATCAAGAGATCTGGGTTAAATCCATCATTCTTTTGCTCACCATGCCACCCCAGTTTAGTACTGGTCATATGCAAATCAGTCTTGACCCTGTGCCTCATGGGAACAGTCCAGCCCGAACTGCCAAGCCTGGTCCTCCCTGGATCAGAAACAAGCATCCTAGGACCGGTTTCGGGGTTTTACCCCTCATCAGCCAGGATAGCTTGATATCCGCTAAATAACACACGTCGGTGATTTACTGTGATTTTTTTTTTTTTTTTTGAAAACCTTTATTAACCATAGTTGCATCAATTTGCAATGCACAGTCCTGCGTCAAAGCATCAGGTCGACAATGCTTGAACACACACAGTCAGATGATTAGACACAGCCATTTAGCCGACAACCCGGAGGTCCGGCGGCGGAGTTCAGTTGAACATACGTAGAGGAATTGGGTGTGTACATTGCGTATAAGCGAGTCAATGGTGCTTTTCTGTTTTTTGTCGCGTCGCTTCTCATCTAATGCGCATTGTCTGCGAGTGAGGGGGGCGCTGAGTTCCAGCCCGCAGCGCAGCGTTGTCAACTAGCCCCTAGGCTCATAGTAGGAAGTGTGTTGGGCGCCGGGTTGCCCGCCAAGTGCCCTGTTTTGCGGGCCTCAGAGTCCCGGCGGCCCGTGCGTGGCGTGGGCTGGAGCGCGACAAGGAGGTTGCAGCGTAGCTCGCGAGGATGCGCGTGGCGACCGTGGCTGTGTTGGAGCACGGGTTCTGCCAGGGAGCTTGGCCAGTCGCCGAACTGCTCCCCGGGTATGCAACATGAACGTAGGGGTCAGGGCCAGGGTCGAAAACTCGGGTGGGGGCTAGAATAAGAGGGGCGGGGGGGGGGAAAGTGGAGATCCGCCTGCAGTAGTGTGAGAGGAGATAGGAGCTGTCCAGCGGGGCGAAACCGGACCGTGTGGGAAGCGTGGCGAGTGGGTGGTCGCGAGGGGGGGAAGAAGAAGAGGGGGGGAGGGGGGGGCCAGGGGTCCATCGGAAGGGGGGGCCCAGGGTCCGCAGCGGTTTGTGTTCGCAGTCTAGGACTGCCCGCTCGCATGAGGGAGGTGTCCCTCCGCGTCCAGTAGGGGGGGCGTCTGCGCAGGGCAGGATGACGCTGGTTCCCCGGGTGTGCCCATGTCTCAGTAGTGCGCGCGCCCTCTCTAGCGGCAGCGGCAGTAAATCCCACGCGCGCGCCATAACACAGCGTAGGAGAGATCCGACAGTAGTAACCTGCCGCACAGTATGCGGGATGCGCCAGGGGAATAAGCAGGCAGAGGGGGCCGGGAGCTATCCCCGCCAGGGTCTCAGAGATGTCGCCATCCAGCTAGTAGTGTATCGGTGCCCACCTAGTGTTCAGGTGATCCCACGGGTTCGGCAGGTCGTCTGGAAGGTGGCAAGGAGGCCATCCCAAAGTTGGGCGATGGGGAACTGCCTGAGTCCCGCAGTTTCCTCGCGGAGGAGTACTGCACTTTCCGCTTGCGCCCAGTTTACGAAGGATGCCCTCCAGTGTCTGATGTGCGGGGGGGTCATCGCCTTCCAATGCTTGGTGAGCAAGCGTTTGGCCGTTACAAGCCCCATGTCCCAGAAGCGCGCCTGCACTCTATTCGCTTTTGTGCGCTTGTACAGGCCCAAGATACACGCCTCCCACGTGCGCGGCAGCCGTCCACCCGCGCCACGTTCTATCAGTGACAGCACGTCGCTCCAGTATGCCTGTACGCCAGCGCAATGCCAGAGCATATGCAAAAGGTCCGCTCCAGGTGACGAGCACCGTGGGCAGGCGGTGTCCGTCCGCGAGAAATATCTATTGATCTTCTCAGGAGTGAGATACGCTCGCTGTAGTATGTAATATTGTATGATTTTGAAGCGGGGGTTGCGTGGAACATTGGTCGGGCTGGCCAGTATCATCGCCCATTCTTTATCCGTCCAGTCTCTGCCCCTGTCCGTCGCCCAGCGCTCCCTCAGCATCGAGGTGGACAGTCGTGAATGCGCGAGGAGCGCCTGCACCAGCCAGTGTATGACATGTGCGCCATTTCCCATAATATGCAGATATTGGATGAAGGTATGTGCCGGCGGCTCCGTCGCCATATCACCCCAAGAAGCCGAGAGCGTCTGCATGAGGGAGGCATGCAGGAGGAACTGTCCTGCCGGGAGCGCCGTGCCTTCAGCCAGGGCGGCGAACGTCAGCAAGTCGCCATCCTCATACAGGTCACCTAGTGTATCTACACCTGCCTGTTCCCACCCTGCCAAATGGGCCTCCGTGAGGGGTCCCGTCGGGCCAGGCATGCCCAGTAATGGTAACTCTGGAGCGTACGGTGTGGTCGCGCGTGTGAGGCGAAGGCATCTCTGGAAGCACCTGTGCGCCACCGCCAGGTAAACCTGGGAGGGGCAGGGCGCACGAGTCAGCGGATGGAACAGTGTGTGGGCTTGCGTCCGCGTCCAGGCAGCCACATGCGAGGCAGTGTCCTCTAGTTGCTTGCCGCTCAGCCACCCCGCCACCCACTGCATCTGCGCTGCTAGATAATATAGCTCCATATTGGGGACCGCCAGGCCCCCAGAGTCTGTGGGCATGTACAATTTGGCCAGCGCTACACGTGGCCTCCCCTTGTTCCAGATGAGGTTGCGCAGCAATACCTCCAGGTCGCGAAACAGTTTGACGGGTACATACAAGGGCAGGTTTGCGAAATAGTACAATAGGCGGGGCAGCACTATCATTTTAGTCAGAGCCACCCTGCTAGGCACACTGAGGGGCAGGGTGTTCCAGTAGCTAACCTGCGTACGCACAGATGTGATCGCTCTGAGGAGATTCCCGTCGAGGATGTCCGCCGGGGCTCTGTAGATCCGAATCCCCAGGTAGCGGAAAGTGGTGGGGTACCACTGCAGCCTGTCCCCTCCCAGTCGGACGTCGCACTCAGGCGTCTCCGGACCAAAGGGGTAGGCTCCCGACTTGGCCCAGTTGACCCTCAGGCCCGATATTGCTTCGAAGGTGCGGAATACGTCAGCGAGGGAGGCAGGGATGGCAGTCATGTCTCTGACGTATAGCAGCAGGTCATCTGCATATAGGGACACCGTGTGTAGGCCATCCGTCAATGGGATTCCCCATTCCAGTCCGTGTGCCCTAAGCGTCGCGGCCAGGGGCTCCATTGCCAGTGCAAACAGCAACGGCGACAACGGGCAGCCCTGGCGGGTGCCCCTGCGGACCCGGATGGCGTCCGAGAGGATGCGGCCTGTGCGGACCCGGACGGTCGGCTCACTGTAGAGCAGGGCGATCATGGCGTTATAGCCCCCCCCCAGCCGGTATTTCTCTGTTACTGCCCTCAGGTACGGCCACTCAACGGAGTCGAAGGCTTTCTCCAAGTCCAGTATCAGACAGCCCGCCCTCGGCCACTGCTGCGTGGCGTATTCCTGTACCCGGAAGAGCCTGCGGATATTGTAGGAGGTATGGCGTGTGGGAACGAATCCATTTTGGTCCCGATGCACAAGAGCGGGTACATGAGGGGCCAGCCTCCTGGCCAGCGCAGAAGCAAGGATTTTATAGTCTGTGTTTAGGAGGGCCAATGGGCGGTAAGAGCCCACCCGCGTGCCGTCCCTGCCTGGCTTAAGTATAGAGACCAGCGTGGCTTCATTCAGCGTCGGGGGCAGGGCAGCTCCCTCCGCCGCCGCCGCATACATTCGCAGGAGCTCCGGGATGAGGATGTCCGAGCCAGCCTTGTAGAATTCAGCCGGTAGCCCGTCCGGGCTCGGGGTTTTCCCGTTGGAGAGCTGAAAGATGGCCTCTCTAAGCTCGTCCGCCTCCAGTGGAGCGCCGAGTTCATCTTGTTGAGCAATAGTCAATTGCGGCATCAGCAGAGGGGAGAGATAGTCTGTGATAGCAGTGTAAGGAACCGCGAGTCGGGAGCGGTACAATGTAGTATAGTGGACCGTAAAAGTGTCATGGATACCAGCTTGCGTGTACTCCAGTTCCCCCCCCTCGCCCAGTATAGCCGTCACTGGTGTAGAGCGGGCGTCCCGCGAAATCAGCCACGCTAAAAGCTTGCCTGGTCTATCACCAAGGCGGTGAGTCCTCGCCGAGTGCGCCGCATAGTTGACATTGCGAAGTCGCTCCAGGAGGCGCGCATGTTCCGTGTGGGCATCATGCAGTGGGCCCCCGTCTCCCCCCGCAGCCTCCCCCTCCCGCGCAAGCAAGTTCGCTTCCAGCTTGGTAAGGTCTCTCTCTAGTTGATGTCTTATCTGCCCCTGAGTGCGCAGGCAGTGGCCTCGTATCACGGCCTTGAAGGCGTCCCACTCCACTCTCGAGTCAGTTGCTGTGCCAGTGTTGTCCTCAAAGTATTGCGCGGTGCGCTCGAGTAGGTCAGCGCGAAAAGCCGCATCTAGCAGCAGCGCTGGCTGCAGGCGCCATGTGGGGACAGGGGGGTGTGGGCGGGCCCAGGCTATGGACATGAAGTGTGGATTGTGGTCTGAGTGTGTGCGGCCCATGTATTGCGCGTCCGTCACATGAGGTAGGAGGTCTGCGGATGCCATGAAGCGGTCGAGGCGGACATGTAAGTCGTGAGCGCCAGAGTAATAGGAGTACGTTCGCGTCCCTGGGTTGCGCTGTCGCCAGATGTCGTGTAAGCTCCATTGCGCGGCCCACTCCAGCAGCGCCTTCGTGGCTCCCCTGGTAGGGGCGTTCGCTGGGGGCGGGAAGGAGCGATCCAGCGTGGTGTCTAAGGTGCAGTTATAGTCGCCCCCTATAATCCACGATGTGTCGTGCCAATTTGCCATAGTCGATGATAGCCGCGCCAGGAAGCTAGCCTGTTCAACGTTTGGGGAGTAGAGGGATATCAGTGTGATAGATTGGCCATCTAGTCTGCCTCGCGCGGCCGTGTATCTGCCCTCGCTGTCTATCGCAGTGTCTGTGGCCTCCCACGGGGTCCCTGGGCGAATCCATATCAGTGTTCCGCGAGCAAATGAGGAGTATTCCGTAGCGTACAGCTGCCCTCGCCATCTACGGTGGAGTGCCCTCACCTCAGTCCCGTTCAGATGGGTCTCCTGGAGTAGTGCTACGTTAACCTTGTGCCGCTTTAGGTACGAGTAGATCTGGTAGCGCCTAGCCGGTGTGTGCATCCCCCTGACATTCCAGGTGCATATTTGTGTGCTAGCCATGGCAGTCCTGTATATGGGGATCTCCCTCAGCCCCCAAGAGCGCATTCCCCATCTCGAGGGTCCCCCAGGGCCAGCGGTCCGCTCCCGCCGCGCAGCTAAAACGAGTGATGTGTGTGCAGTGTCGTGATCTCCAGCAGGGTGAGGGGAAAGGGAAGAAAGGGTGCATAGAAAGCCGGAACATGGCAACTAAAAGAGAGTTTGTAGAATACCAAAAGGTCGGCTGTACAACAGGTCGCCGTCCAAACACTCAAGCGAGCTTACGAACTATACAGTCTTGGGGGGTGGGTAAAGTATCTTCCAAGCAACAAGGGAAACAATGCAGGTTTGGAAGCGCCTCGCATGCCTCCCGGGTGTTGTGTATATGCTGCTGTCGGCCGGCAGGCGTCTGAGGGCCATAGTTCAAGGCCGTAGCAGCTGTGTGCCCGGCCAGCAGGCCAGCGGGGGGCTGGAGTGCCTGCAGAGGAGGGGGGGGGGGGGGCACGGGCACGTCCCCTCTCCAGTCATGTCAGTGGTAACAAGTCGGCTATGTGGCACCGAAAGGCGTCTCTGCATGCCTGTAAATCGGGTGTGCCGGCCGTGCGGCCATAAGTAGAAAGTGTACTCACAGCGTCTGGCTCCATGGGTGGGCCCCCACAGTGTCGTCGGCAGAGGTGCCAGGGCCCTTCAGCAAGTTCAGTCTCGTAAGGGGGCCACCCAGCAGGGATTCCGGCAAGGCAGTGGCTCGCATCAGGCGGCAGCCCATCACCGGGGCGCCTCAGCCGAAGAGGTCCGCCGTTTGCGGTGTGACCTCCGGGGGCCCTCCAGAGTCTTGTGTGTCCGGGATGCCGTAGATCGCCTCGTCGTCTGTTGAGTGTACCGTCGGGCTGGCGTCTGGCCGAGCCGACGACGCCGGGGAGTTGCTGATCTCTGCCACCCTGCGCAGGGCGTCCCGCTGTTCCTGCTGAACGAGGTCCACCGGCGGGGAGCGGCCCGACGCCCCACCGGCCGGCGGCGGCGTGGGCGACCCGCGGCGGTGTCGTCGTCTTGATCCCCTCGGTCTCTCCATCGCGCCTGCTCCCGTCGTCCGTCGTGGCGCATCTGGCATTCCGCCATCAAGCCAGGCCTCCGCTTCCTCGGGGCTCGTAAAGAAGTGGGTTTTGTCGTGCGCCACCACCCGCAGTTTGGCCGGGAAGAGTAGGGAATACTGGAGGGCCGCTTCGCGTAGTCTTCGTTTGATCGGTAGAAAAGAGTGTCTCTGCTTCTGCACGCGTGCCGTGTAGTCTGGGAAGAACATCACTGTCGCGTTGTCAATGGTGACGTCCCCTAAGGTTCTGGCCCCTCGCAGGATGGCATCGCGGTCTCTGTAATTGAGGACTCGGAGGAGAAATGGCCTAGGGTTAGAGCCCGGAGGAGGCGGTTTCGCGGGCACGCGGTGGGCCCTTTCCACCACGAAGTGCGGGGAGAGTGTGTTATCCGGTAGTAGGCCCCGTAGCCAGTCCTCAACCTTGCGGACAGGATTCGCCCCTTCCCATCTCTCCGGGATGCCTACCAGGCGGATATTGTTCCTTCGGGCCCGGCCTTCCGCATCCTCAGCCCTTCCTTCTAGCAGTTCCACTCGATGCAGAAGGTCTTGTACCCCGGCGTCTGTCCGTTTCGTCGCCGGCTCGACCTCTGCCATGGCGCCTTCCAGCGCGGTGGTGCGCGTTTGCAGCTTTTTATGATCGGCTCTGAGGTGCGTCAGGTCGATTGCCACACTGTCTATGCGGGTCTCCAGGGAGGTGCGTGTCTGCTGCAGCGATTCCTCCATCCTCTCCATGGCCGCCAGGATACTGTCCAATTTCGCCGTTACGTGGTCAGTATCCATCGCGGGCGTCGTTGTCTCGTGCCGTCTCCTCTCCACTGTCGCTCCCGGTCCGGAGCGGGTTCGCGCCCCTTTAGGCATGGGGCCGGTAGCGTGTGCAAGACGTCCCCCCAGTCGTCGAGGGGCAGGGGGGTCTGCTCCGTCGATGCCCCACTCCAATGGGGGGGGGGAGCGGCTCACCCCGCCCTGTCTCACCGCCTCAGCCAGCCAGGCCGCGCCGCCGTCGCCACGTGTTCAGGGGTCCCAACCAGTGGGGGGTCCGGTCGCAGCTGGGGCAGCGCTCAGTGTCCCCCTCCAGTCCGCAGGGCACTCCTGTGTCCCCTCTCCCGCGTCGTCCCGCACCTCAGCTCGTGGCGCAGGGGTCACGCCGTGTGTGTGTCCATAAGGCCCAGGTCGGCACTCCCACAGTGGCTCCAGGGCCCACGGGCGGTGGCAGCGTGTGTTGGCGCGTCGTGCTGCTGAGTGCCGTGCGGGGGGGGGGGGGGGGGGGGGAAGAAGTTGGGTCTGTATGCGCCCTCTCAGAGCCGGGGGCTTCCTTCGCCGCTCCCCCAGTGCACCCCCAGTCCACGTAGGGCGCAGTCGTCGCTGGGGTCCAGGCACGCTTCTCACCCGGAGTCCGGGCGTCGCCAGTGGTGTGGTCGCGTGGTCTCGGGGGTGTCCCAGTTCGTCGCTTCCCTCTCCGTGGCGCCACAGGGGGCCCCCCAGACGAGTCCAGGCGCGGCTTTCACTTCACCAGGCCGCCCCCGCCGCGGCCGCAGGCCGCCGCCCAGCGCCGCAGCAGCCCCTCCTCAAAGTGCAACGTTGGGCCCAAGGGATAGGGCAGCGCCTCGGGCTTGCGTAGCCGCGAGCCGCGGCCGCGCGTTCGGCAGAACGGCCGCAGCTTCGCCCGCGGGGTCGGCGCGGTTCTCCACCGCCGATTCCCTGCAAATTTGGCCAGGTGGCGGAGAAGGCTCCGTGGAGGGCCCGCCGGCCAAAACGAGCAATACTCAGGAGCGTTGTAGCGGAGAAACGGCCCGGGGCAGGAGGGCTCGAGCGGGAGCTCTACCCGGGCACGTCCGCTTCCATCGCGTGCTTAGCCACGCCCCCGTCGGTGATTTACTGTGATGGTTTTGTCCCATGAGATCTAACTGCATAGCGGTTTCATAGTGGCCCAGATGGCACCAAGCTTTTTTAAGCACTAACACTCTGTGAGCTACTTGCCAAGGCAGACGGTCCAGAGAGATGTGAAGCGCAACTTGTGAGGGCTGTGGGTGGACAATGGCAGTCCTCAGTGCCTGGGAGAAATGCTGGGCTGCTCTACCAAGGGCACGCAAAACAGGGGGGCAGATCGTTTTCCTACACTGCCCCTTATCACTGGAACAAGCCACCCCCTTAGTTTCTGCTCTTGCTCAGACTTTACCTCCTTAAGGAAGGGGCTGAAGACTTGGTTATTCCTTTTGGGAGCAATTTGTGTGCTATATTTAAATTTTTTTACCGTATCATATCCTATCACTCTTCAGCTCCTGACCTGGTGCACATCAACACACTGCCTGTTGAATAAGTGATGGCTAGGGAGCAGCACACGCAAATTAGGAATTTACTGCCACCAGGAGAAGTTCTGGAAGAGCGAGTAGCACACATACTTACAATGAGGCAACATCACCATTGCATCAATCCTGGCACCACAGAGAGGAATGCCTAGGGTTGTGTGAGCTGTAAGGAATGCAGCACGGCGACCCAGCAGGACTTCTGATATCAGGGGTTAAATAGTCCCAGAACCCCCAAATAAGGGGTGGTGGTGTCAACTAGCATAAAGTAACCAGTGATTACCAATGAAATGGTGGTTGTTGTGTATGGGCACCCGGTGGCTTACTTCTTTTTTGTCAGGCAGCAAGAGTAGCTAGTCTCAGCCTGTGCTCGTTATGCTTGTGCTCAGCAGGGATGACACTATAAGGGACAACATTTGTTGCAATTCTGCCGCAAACTCTGCCTCACATGGAACGATGCAAACACCGTTTAAGGGAGAACTTAAGATAGGACTAAAAGTGCTAACTCATCAGAACAGTCATATTGTTATATGTGTGGCAGTAAAAGGACTATATGAGCAATGGAGAAGTTCAGCTTAAAGACCTCGGAGATTTAGGAGCACGAACATAAGTGGCTACGGCACATACTAAAGCACCTACCAAAAGAGGGACAGAATTAAAACTGGTAGGATGACAGAAAGTGGGCTAGGAGGAGGAGGCAGGGCGCATAGGGACACTGGTAAAAGTCAACAGGGAAAACGAACTGGCGAGTGAGTGGGACAGACTCCATCTTGGACAGATCAGGATAGGGACGGGCGAGGGTCACAATGGACAAGCTAGGAGGGGGAAATGAGTGGAGAAGCAAGACAGTGAGCATGATAACATTCTGGAAACGGACGAGAAGCATGAAAGAGAAAAAGGGATTGGGGAAAAGAGAAGTGGAAGCAGGACATGGGGGAGAGAGCTTAAACACAAGTGTAGTGTCATGAAATCAACAGTAGAATGACACACAGAAACAAGGGTTAAAGAGCAATGCCCTAGGGGAGGGATCAAAGCAGAATGGGAAGGCAAATTACCAATAAGAAAGTAACTGAGAGTAACGAGAAATTCACCTAATCCGGAGCAAAGGTTGACTGTCACTTTTTGTATGCAATAAAGACTGAAGCGAGGCCACAACAAGCTTTCATAATTGGGAAACGTGAAATGCCTAAAAGCAGAAATACTAACTTGACAGGCTACTGTTTAACCAAAATACACAGGTTTTGCTGATTTATCAGACAGTAAAATAATTTCACTTAAAACAATCAACTGGGTCTGGAAAACATTTCACATACAAGAGGTTTGACAGGTGATACCACACACCAGTACAATGGAGTATGGAGTAAAATCTGTCTGCCTTCTCTTATATAAAACAGAATTCAGACATAATAATGCAGAAAGGATACATTTCTTGGGACTTTGAAATCTTTATAAGGAATGAGCAAGTCTGCACTTAGAACGTTAGGAAAGCTACAGCATGCAATAGCATACGACAGGCAAAAAGTGGGCCTCCCAAAGCCTTGACATCAAGTGTACCATTCGGTGAACTATTGCAGACAAAACACAACTGCTCAGAGAAGCAAGACTTTAAATGACAAGCAACAGAGATGATTAACCGGTTCAGGCAAACAGGTTATCCTTTGGAGGTACTGCACAATGCTTTACACAGAGCCCGCTCAATGGCAATGGAGGAAATATTGCTAACTGGTAACTAGACAGTGAAAGAGGAAGATGATGTGAGATGTATTATTAATTTCAATGCTTCACATGCTGAGTTGAGGAGAATTACTAGGGAAAACAAGCATTTGCAATGCAATAGGTCTCGCATTTACGCGAGTTTGAGCTATTGACATTGCAAATGACAATGCATTTTATTTTTGTTTTTTGAACATAAATAAAAGGCATTGTCATTTACAATGCCAATAGCTTAAACTCGTGTAAATGCGAGACTTATTGCATTGCAAATGCTTGTTTTAATTTGTATTAATTGTATGGTACTAGAGTTTAAGCTGTCGTGGTATTCAAAGGATTTTAATGGACCTATTGATTATATTCTCTAGATGTATTTTGGTTAATGTTTTATGTGGATCTCTTTGGAGTTCTGTAACATATATAAAAAATTAACTTGTAACTGACGCATGGTTTCTAGCTTTCAGGGATCAATCGGAGTCCAGAAAAGCTCCGCAGATCTTAGTGGAGTCCCAGGGGTTCTCGGTGATCAATTATATGTGGAAACATGGATTACAAAAGACTTCTTTTGGGAATATGTAGGTTCGAAAGTATAGTTTGCTAAAATCTTATCCTTCCGTACATTTCAATTTAACATATTTGGCGGCAAGCGTTGTACTGAGTTTATGTGTAACAAGAGTATCGGGTCAAGTGACTCCGGATTGTACGGCTGTATGTAATTTTGCACCATTAAAAATATATTTATATATATATATATATATATATATATATATTACCTACTGGCGGTCGCCAGTAGGTAGTTATAGTTAGGACCCCTTTTCCATAGGAAAACCTCAACATTCTATTTTGAATAACTTTGGCGCCGGTCGATGAATCCTCGCGAATTTCTCAAAATAGGTGGGGCGCTACGCTCCGCTCCTACCCTGAAAGTCTCGGGGGGGATCCGTCAAGCGGGGGCTGAGATAAAAGGGGGGTCCCAAAACGCGTTTTCCCCATGCATTTTTCCATAGGACCTTTAGAACGAGCTACAGCCCGAACGGCTGAACAGAATTACTCGAAATTTGGCAGAGAGGTAGTCCCTAGGTCAAGGAAGTGCCTTTTGTAGGTTTGGTGTAAATCTGTTCAGTAGATTCTGAGAAAATAGCCTTTAAATCAATATATATATCTGAGCCCGCTTACGGTACGCTTACCGTACGCTTACCGTAAGCGTACGGTGGCGTGCGCGAGCGCGATTCTGATTGGCTCTTAGATCTTAGTAAACATTCGAATCGGCCGAAACCAGGAAGCGGCGGCCGCCATTTTGTGTATTTCACTCAGAAAAAAAAGAGTGAAAACAAGAAAAGGGGGCAATGAGGAGAGTTACAGACCCCCTTACATTTGTGAGGGGGTCAAAGAAGGACTGTAAAGTACAAAGAAAACATTTATTGATTTTAAAAAAAATCACGGGGTACGCGTACGGTAAGCTTACGGTAAGCGTACGGTAGAAAAGAAAAAAAAAAAATGAAAATCAGATTTAAGTGTTTAGATATTAGGGGGCTCTAAAAAGAGCCGTTGTGTTTATGAAATGATTTTTTTGTGGTACCTACAAGTAAGTACCGATGCAGAGTCTAAGGTTCAAGAGGAAGACTCTGTTCCCTTCATCATTGAAGTGCACACCATCTCCTCTATAAATGTCTTGCATGTCATAACGCAAGTTGTTGTGGTAAATGGCACCCATACCATAGTCACGGAGGAAAGCAGAAACAGATTTGTTGACGTGCTTTCTTGCTTTGTCATCGCACCGCGTGCCCACCGTGCGTGCACGGCACTAACTGCGTAAAGTGGGCGCGCGGTGCGCGAAGCGCACCGCGTGCTCACTGTGCGCGCACGGTGCACGAAGCGCACCGTGCGCGCACGGAACGAACTGCGTTAAGTGGGCGCGCACGCCACGAATGGCGTAAAGTAACTTAGCATTTAAAAAAACGTACAAATTCACTGAAAAAACCATAGGTTTCACACACGTTATAGTTAGGAATTAGCATTTAAAAAACCTTGCAAATTCACTGAAAAAACCATAGGTTTCACACATGTTATAGTTAGCGGAAATTTTACTGATAAAAAACCAATGAAATTCCCCCGTTATAGTTAGTGCAGGCAACTATAACTCACGCGACCGCAATCTTCTGCTGATGACATATGTGTCTTTATGAAAAAAAAATATTTGTAATATATGTATAGCTAAAAATGTATGGAAGAAGACATGGGCAAATAAGTGTCTAAATACAGTATTAGCATCAGCAGAGGATTGCGGTCGCGTGAGTTATAGTTGCCTGCACTAACTATAACGGGGGAATTTCATTGGTTTTTTATCTGTAAAATTTCCGCTAACTATAACATGTGTGAAACCTATGGTTTTTTCAGTGAATATATATATATATATATATATATATATATATATATATATATATATATATATATATATTTTTTTTTTCCGCAAAACGGCCCACTTTCGGATTCCAGGCGCTCTATGGCGGTGCGAATGAGGTACGGCAGGGCCAAGCCGTTTGTAGTTTCGCCTTCGTTTCCCCGAGGGGATTCCCCACGCACTCACGGACAGAAGCCAAACTTAGCCAATAAAGTTTAGTTCAGTTGTAATCCATTTAATCCATTTAATCACAGCGTGCCAGTTCAAACAAAAGGACTCTACGCGTTTCACCTCCCCTGAGGCTTGTTCACGAGATTTACCAATGATACACGGTTTTTTTTCTTTTTTAAATACATAAAAAAACGTGAAGTGACATCACATCCTGTTTTAGTGCAGCAAGGAATTGTGGTCTTAGTAGTTTCTAATCCTATTTGCCACATTTTTAATACATTTTTAACTGACAATGTATCTGCAAAATTTATAAACAAAAATTGACATTTATGCAACCAATTTGCAATTAAAGTTAATCAGGTAGACTATGATTTAGTCATGTAATTGATTGTTCCTGCCCTTCTATTTATAGAATGTTACGATCTAACGATGATTTTACCCTCCAGTGGGTCAGTATGAAACAAAGACATATACTATATTCGCAAATGCTGTATATAGGGCCCTCCAGTGGGCCTGACCTGAATCTCATTTTTGTATATTATAAAGCAGTTGTATGACAATTAAACCTCAATTCATTTAACAATTTGAATTGCTGCCTAGTGACACCCCATGTTAACAAAAAACAAAAATAGTGAAAAAAAACAATCAACCCTAAAATATTAAAATGCAGGAGGCCAAAGTTCATGTCCTTATCATTCTGTGACCTTATCTATAGTGATGAAAATTTATAGGTGATAATGGAGTTCTTCATCCTGATTTAACCCATGAGGAGTCAGAGTCCTGAAATTTAGGATGTGTTTCGACTCTTTCTGCCTGAGAGTTCTCTCACGATCACCTCCTCTGGGATGCATTCCCACCGCTTCAACAGCGTAAAATTTAAGTTCTTTCCAGTTACCATGATGTTCTTTTTCCATGTGTTTGGCCACCGCATTGCTTCTGTCGGTGTTTATCGTGGCCCTCACATGCTCCAGTATACGTTTTTTTAACTCGCACCTCGTGCTTCCCACGTATTTGAGAGAACAGGGACACTCAATGATGTAAACGACAAATTGACTTTTACAGTTAATCAATTGTTGGATTTTCCACATTCGTTTGTTGGCCCTTTTAATTTCCTTCATATTTTGAGCAATGGTACAGACCTTGCAGCACGTGCATTTGAAAAAGCCGATAGGTTTTAGCCAATTTGTCTGTTTTTTTTGGCCCAAAAAGTGACTATGAACCAATTGGTCTTTAAGGTTTTTTGTCCGTCTGTATGTGATATTGGGATGATCCCCCACAATGCTTGAAGTTGTTTGATCCATTTTTAAAATGTGCCAGTTCTTACGCAGTATTTTGATCAATTGTGGATTATCAGTAGAGTGAGTGGTTATGAATCTTATTTGGTTTTCATCCTGTTTCTCTTTTCCTTTTTCTTTCAACAGATCAGTTCTCTTGATACTCATGGTTCTCTTTAAGGACTCCTGGATTGATTTCTCGCTGTAATTTCTTTTCTTGAAGCGTGTGATTGCCTGGTTGCGATGTTTTAACCATTCTTCTTCCTTTGAGCATATTCTCTTAATTCTGAGAAACTCCCCATAGGGGATGTTCTTGATCAAGCTCTTTTGATGGAACGATTCAGCATGTAAGACTGCGTTCGTTGCAGTGTCTTTCCGATGTAAGGTTGTGTGAATCATATTCTCAACAATGTAGATTTCAGTATCCAGAAAAACAACTTTTTCTTCACTGATATTGTATGTGAATTTTAAGTTGAATTCAGATGTGTTTAAAATCTCAAAATATTCAGCAAAATCTTTTTCAGATCCTTCCCAAATTATAAACAAATCGTCTATGTATCTAAACCAAGCTATGGTTTTATTTACATAGACGTCATGTTCACTGCTCCAAGCCCAAGTCTGCTCCCATAGGCCCATCGTTAAGCAGGCATATGATGGACTGAAGGAAAATCCCATTGCTGTCCCCTTTGTTTGACGAAAGATTTCCTCACCGAACATAAATGTGTTTTGTTCCAGACATGTCTGTATCATTTGTAATAACATCACATTATGATCAGAGAATTGGATGTTTCTTTCTGAGAGGAAGTGTTTACATGCTTTCAAACCAATGTCGTTTTGGATGTTCGAGTATAGTGATATAACATCCATTGTTACTAATTTGTAGTTTGTTTGCCACGGTGTATCCTGTAAGTGTCTCAATAGGTCCCCTGTATCTTGCAAATAGGAACTCAAATTCTTTACATATGGCAACAAAAATACATCTAAAAAATTGGCCATTGGTTCCGACAAAGCTCCTTTCGCTGAGATTATCGGCCTCCCTGGCGGTTGAAGTGGATTTTTATGTATCTTGGGAAGGAAATAAATGGTAGCCATTTTTGGATGTTCCATGGTCAGATATTTCACTTCGTCATCATTCAACAAGTTTTGTTTATTCCAAATATTTAGCTTGATGTCCAATTCTTCCTTCCATTTTTTTGTGGGGTTTGTTTTTAGTTTCTCATAGTATTCTTTGTTTTGTAGTTGTGAGTATGCCTCTTTGATATATGCATCTTTTTCTAGGATGATGATGTTACCCCCCTTATCAGCCATTTTTATTTCAATGGAATCGTCATTTTTGAGTTCAAGCAGGGCTTTACGTTCTTCAAATGAGAGGTTGTCTTGTTTTTTCGAGTGGTTTATTTTATAAAGATCTTTTATGACACACTCGTGGAAAAGATCAATTTTATTCCCATGTGGCAATTGTGGATAAAACTTGGATTGTGCTTTCTTGTAACTGCAGCCAGCTCCCAACTGGTCGCAGTATGATCGTAGCTCACTTTCCTGATGTCCTGGATTTTTATCCAGATCCATTAATGTGATGAATTGTGTCGCATCTTTTGCCTGCAATACCATTTCTGGTGTTTCAACAGTTTTGTGGTGTGACGCCATTTTAGGATTTTCCGCAAACAGCTTTGCTAATTTGATTTTGCGAACATATTTATATAGGTCAATTCTTGTTTCAGCAAGATCAATGCCAGTAGTAGGGCAGAAATTTAAGCCGCGTTGTCAAAGTTTTGTTTCAGTGTTGGTTAAGATTTTTTTGGAGAGGTTTATAACTTGTAACTCTTGATTGTCATTTGCGACCATCTCATTCGGATTGACTAATTCCATTTCTGTCGCATGCTTCTCGTCGTTGTTCCCACTCGACTGAAAATAGGGTTTGCGCTGCCGCTTGCCTCTTCTTGTTGTTTTCTGCGGGCATTTCCACGTCCCCTGCCTCTTCCTCGATTGTTGGATTGTGGCATTCCCATATTCTTCTCCCAGTTTTTTTGTTGCAACGCTAATCTCATCTCCCCTAAAAAAGAGCATTTGACTCTTGCGTCACTTTGATCACCTTCCACATCGCTTACATCAGTTGATGTTAATGAGGATAGACTACTGCTGTTTGTAGCCATATCTAATTTGTCCTGTTGTTTCAAATGGTCATATTTCCTCGCATAGGTAAAGATACGACCCTCCAAGTAATCCTCTTTGTCTCGTTGGAACTTTGATTGTTTTCTAGCTTTTACAGTTTCCTCGTGTTTCTCGATGTACTGTTCCAATTCTTCTTTGAATTTTAATAAGTCTGGGTTCATAACCACCGTTGCCAATTCCTTTTCCATTTCTCTTAGTTGTGTGGTTGTTTTATCAAGGGCTATTTGGATATGTTTAACTAAAATTTCCATTAATCCTAATGAAGATTTCAGGATGTACTCACCCCATTCACTCAATAGTTCAAAACTTACTATAGCTTGTACACTACGTACAGTCTTAACTTGCTAGCCAGACTAAATTAACTGCAACTCCGCCCTCCCCATGCACTGCTTATACCCTCTCATGCTACATCACTTATAGCATGGTGAATGATAGCATTCCTAACACTTCTGACATCTCAAATGATGCCATTTATGAGAAGAGTATGCATGGTAGAGGGCAGAGTTTATAGTTTATGTAGTGTGGCTAGCGAGTTCACAACACTGTGTATAGACTACAATAAATATATTTATGTCCTGCAATTTACCACGAATTTTCCTGCTGCAACAAGGTACTTACCATCACGCTGCATCATGGGACACGTAGTTCGGGTATTTGGACTGTCGTGACGTGTTGCAGGCAAAGGGGTTGCAGGTGAGCCCTTCATCATTGGATAGGAGGGGCCTATTTCAGAAACCTTTCAGGGAACTTGGATTTGGAACTGAGGCATTTGAGAAAGGCGTCCAGCCGAAACCGGTCATGCCGTCCAATTTTCAAATAAGCAGCCATTGAAACCCCGTTGCGTCCTTTGCTCATCTCTGAAGGGAGGAGAGTTTGGAGATATATACATATATATATATATATATATATATATATATATACACATACACACACACACACACACACACACACACACACACACACACATATATATATATATATACACATATAGAGCTCCTATTTTGCAACTTGAAGCCAAGGCACTCAGAGGCTGGCGCTCGTCGTGGCGGTGCTCCACATTTCAATCAGCGCTACAAAGACTTAATCACCTTTTCAAGTAAAGTCCAGCACTCGGGGGGTATCGTCACTGTTTTTTAATCAGCCACACAAAACAGACGCGTTTCAGAAATTTTTAAATTGTTCACATCATCTCTGCAACAACATAAACGACGGTATACAAAACTAGTCACATTGCACATTTCGCGGCGGCCATCTTGGCACGGTGCTATTTATACAAATTGGTACATTAATACCACAGCTACAGTAAATTAGAAAACATGTTTCTCTATCAGCCCAAATTTGACTACAGAAGAAATTATATAATTTCATCACTGTTAACAAGTGTGGTTCCGCTCAATATAGTATATACAATATATACAAAATATCTGCTCTATATGCGGCAAGCCTCTAAAGTCATTGCTCGTACTCTGCAATCACGCCGTGCATCGCCATGGGAAAGAAGCTGTACGTTCCTCACTATGCTAAGCCTAAAATATGTCGTATGACACTCTTTATGGCAAATTACATACCGAGAAGTACTATATGAGTACTGATAACTGAAACATCACACCGTGGATCGGTGACAGCAAGGGCAATTCCACAATTGTAACAGGCTAGAGAAGCTAATTTCATGTAGATATGGACATAGACATTTATGTGCAGTGTGATTCAGATATAATTAAAGTTGATGGTCACGAAAAATTTGCAGAGCATTACATTGGATTAAAATCATCTCCCTAGGTGGACTGTGAGTTCCTCCCCACCATTTAACCCATGTGGTGCCTTAGTCTGTAAATCAATTATATAGCGGGATTATAGTCTCCGCAACCTCAATACCCTGTCCCCACCTCTCAAACTTATTGGTACATGGTCTACACCAAAATATTGCAACAGCTCCCTGTTGCTCTGATGTTTAGAGGCAAAGTGCCTCGCCACAGGATAATTAATATCCTTATTGGCAATGGCACGTTGGTGTTCAAGAATACGTAATTTAACATTATGTATGGTGCTCCCTACGGTAGGCAGGGGCAGACTAGACAATATACCACATGAGATGTTAAACATGTGATAAATTTAGTGTCCTTAACATATGAGGTAAGTTGCATAACCATCTGAAAAAGAAACAAGTCTATATAGGTAAACATGTTCTCAGTGAGTCCTCCTTTTGAGGAGACAATCGGCCTCCCTGGTGGATCAATTTGATTTTTATGAATTTTCAGGAGTTAATAAAAAGTTGGTATCACAGGATCGTTATTCCTCAAGAATAAAAATTAATTAGTATCTAGCATAGATTTATCACGCCACTTGTTGATAAGCTTGTGATACATAGAAATACTCTCCTGATATTTTTCTTTATTAGTCTTTTCATAGAATCTTGTATAATTCAGTTGTCGTAGAGATTCACGGCAATATTGTTCTCTCGTTAGCAGGACAATATTTCCACCTTTGTCTGAAGGTTTACATATTATTTCCTCCTCCTTACTGAGGTTCATAAGTATCTTCTCTTGTTAATTGGTTAAGTTCTTTTGTTCTGTGTTATTGTGCTTTTTATTACTCCTGAATTTAACAAGATCACTTAAAACTGCCTTGGAAAAATAATCAATTGCATCATATGGCATTTGAGGATTAAATTGAGACGGAGGTTTAAAAATCGTCACTGGTGCCACTTGTTCAATGCCAACCTGTCCGGTTCTAAGTGCTACATCTGTATTTTGATTATCAGTGTTTTCTTATTCTGAACGCAGCTCCTCCAACATTTCAAGCATGTTTAAATCTTGTATTGCAAGAGTATCGGTGTCTTTAATTGCTGGTTTAAGTTTTAACCGCTGTGCCTCAGTAATTGATGGTTTTAGTTTAAAAAACTTGTGCAGTTTTATTTTTCGAACAAATTTGAACAGATCTATCCTCGTCTGTGTAAATTCCATTCGCTCATTGGGACAGAATGTCAGTCCTAGTTGTAGGGCAGATTCTTCTGATGCCGACAATATTCTTGATGTTAGATTAACGATGGTAAGGTTATCTTCAATCCCTACCATCTGTTGCCCCTCTTGCTGCGTGTTCCTCGTCATGTCATTCTTTCTCTTCCTCTCAGCCACCTCGCCTTGTTGCTCTTCTTTTTCTGGTGGCTTGCTTTTCCCACCTCTGAGCCATGCCTGGCGAATGAGATTGAACTCCAAATGAAAAGGAGTCGCCGTGTCATCTCCTGACTGTTCACGTTCGGTGAGATCCGATTCGGAGGTTTCGACTCTCGGGGATGGGGGGCGAGGGGGGGGAAGGGAGGTAATTCTCTTTTTATTGAGTTCTTTACGGGGTCCATCGAATTTTTGGGCAAATGTCAGAATCCTGCCCTGTAAATAATCTCGTTCATCTATTTCAAATTTGTCCTGCTTTCTTTGCCATATTTTTGTAGCCGTTTTTTCATTTGCTCTCTTAATCCATTGTTTGTCTTTATCAATCTCCTATGAAATCTCTTCTTCCAAACTCGCAATCTCTTCCAAAGCTTTTTGCCTATCGCTCCACGCGAATTTCACAAGAATGCCCAGCATCCCTTTGCAAGACGCTGCAGTATACTCTGCCCACTGTTCCAGCAAACGTGGTTCCGGGTTCTCATATGCGGGTACTGTGTAAATTCGTAGACCGCGAGGAACCCTATCGACATCCATATAATTTTGGAGAGAGGTGGCCTCCCACCATTTTCTTATCTCTCTCTCATGTAATCTCTCCAGTTTCGTGAATTGTTGCTGTAGAGTATTGCGAGTATTGGTGTTTGTTGCAGTTTCTCTAGACCCAACTATTGTCTTATTCTTTTTAAATATATCACGTGCTGCCTCGCAGCGATCCATTTCAACAAACATGTTGGCTTCCCTCTTGTGTGAAGAAACGATGCCCCTCACACACTGTACATTCCCCCACACGCCTTGCACCATGTAAATAATGCAGCAGAGTGCTATACGGAAGACTTATTAACACGGCTTACCCGTCGTCAAAGATATCACGTGAGACGGTGGTCTGTGTTAGGCTTCCCGTTTGAACCGATAACTCTGTTGCCGATTCCTGGAGCGGTGCCTGGATATAAATCACGCTCCCATTTTGCACCTGGAAGCCAAGGCACACAGAGGCGGGTGCTCGTCATGGCGGTGCTCCACGTTTCAATCAGCGCTACAAAATATCTGCGCTATATGCGGCGAGCCTTTAAAGTCATTGCTCGTACTCTGACAATCACGCCGTCCACCTAGGGAGATGATTTTAATCCAATGTAATGCTCTGCAAATTTTTCGTGACCATCAACTTTAATTATATCTGATTCACACTGCACATAAATGTCTATGTCCATATCTACATGAAATTAGCTTCTCTAACCTGTTACAATTGTGAAATTGCCCTTGCTGTCACCGATTCACGGTGTGATGTTTCAGTTATCAGTACTCATATAGTACTTCTCAGTATGTAATTTGCCATAAAGAGTGTCATAAGACATATTTTAGGCTTAGCATAATGAGTAACGTACAGCTTCTTTCTAATGCCGATGCACGGCTTAAGAGGCTGTGTGAAAGTTTTTTTTTTTTTTTTTTTTTAAAGTGTGTACAACAAACCATGGCATAGTGCACACGGGACAAGCTGTGCCTATGCCCTGCTTTGGCATTCTTTCTTTTGCCCTCGAACCAAAAATGTAAAGGAGCAAACAGGCGTGTGCCACCTTCCCAAACGGGCAGGCCGACCCGCATCTGCCTCCCCAAGTGACCTCCCGGCACAATCCAGGTTGCCCCCTCGCTGCCCCGGCGTAAACTGTAAGGGCTGGCGGTAGCGCACCCTACCCCGGGGACAGCACAGGCACATAAGGGTAGTGCGGAGCTGAAGGGGGAAAAACATGCCTACGGGGGGGGGGGGGGGGGAATCCAAAGATCACCGCCATATCCTCTGCGAACCGCGCTCCTCGCGTCACCAGAGGGTTAATGGTCCCAAGCCCTTCCACCCACAAACCCCGCCTGGCACCCAAGGGTGCCTCCATACAGAACAACGTTACAACAAACAAATGATGGACGGAATGCTGACAATGCAGACATTCTCCCCCAGTCAAGAGATCTGGGTTAAATCCATCGTTCTTTTGCCCACTACGCCACCCCAGATCTCTTGACTGGGGGAGAATGTCTGCATTGTCAGCATTCCGTCCATCATTTGTTTGTTGTAACGCTTTTCGCCCTAAGTGGGATGGGTATTCCCAGACGTGGGACCCGTGCTCACTACGCCACTGGAGTCAAGCTATCCTGGCTGATGACGGCTGATAGCCAGAAATCGGTCCTAGGATGCTTGATTCCGGTCCAGGGAAGACATGGCTTGGCAGTTCAGGCTGGACTGTTCCCATGAGGCACAGGGTCAAGACTGATTTGCATATGGCCATGTCTAAACTGGGGTGGTGTAGTGGGCAAAAGAACGATGGATTTAACCCAGATCTCTTGACTGGGGGAGAATGTCTGCATTGTCAGCATTCCGTCCATCATTTGTTTGTTGTAACGCTTTTCGCCCTAAGTGGGATGGGTATTCCCAGACGTGGGACCCGTGCTCACTACGCCACTGGAGTCAAGCTATCCTGGCTGATGACGGCTGATAGCCAGAAACCGGTCCTAGGATGCTTAATTCCGGTCCAGGGAAGACATTGCTTGGCAGTTCGGGCTGGACTGTTCCCATGAGGAACAGGGTCAAGACTGATTTGCATATGGCCATGTCTAAACTGGGGTGGTGTAGTGGGTAAAAGAACGATGGATTTAACCCAGATCTCTTGACTGGGGGAGAATGTCTGCATTGTCAGCATTCCGTCCATCATTTGTTTGTTGTAACGCTTTTCGCCCTAAGTGGGATGGGTATTCCCAGACGTGGGACCCGTGCTCACTACGCCACTGGAGTCAAGCTATCCTGGCTGATGACGGCTGATAGCCAGAAACCGGTCCTAGGATGCTTAATTCCGGTCCAGGGAAGACATTGCTTGGCAGTTCGGGCTGGACTGTTCCCATGAGGAACAGGGTCAAGACTGATTTGCATATGGCCATGTCTAAACTGGGGTGGTGTAGTGGGTAAAAGAACGATGGATTTAACCCAGATCTCTTGACTGGGGGAGAATGTCTGCATTGTCAGCATTCCGTCCATCATTTGTTTGTTGTAACGCTTTTCGCCCTAAGTGGGATGGGTATTCCCAGACGTGGGACCCGTGCTCACTACGCCACTGGAGTCAAGCTATCCTGGCTGATGACGGCTGATAGCCAGAAACCGGTCCTAGGATGCTTGATTCCGGTCCAGGGAAGACATGGCTTGGCAGTTCGGGCTGGACTGTTCCCATGAGGCACAGGGTCAAGACTGATTTGCATATGGCCATGTCTAAACTGGGGTGGTGTAGTGGGCAAAAGAACGATGGATTTAACCCAGATCTCTTGACTGGGGGAGAATGTCTGCATTGTCAGCATTCCGTCCATCATTTGTTTGTTGTAACTCCATATAGAACAGGCACTCAAACAGCGCACGCTTTCCCAGCAACGCCCCGTTTTAACGGTCAGAGAAACATGCAAAAAAAGCCTTCCAAAAAACACCGTAGTCCGGTATTGCATTGAATAATTATTTTTTTAAGCCCAATCAGGTCACCATTGCTCGAATCAATCTGCATACACCCCCCTGCCCTCCTGTAAATAAAGCCGAACCTCCACCCACCTGCCCCCTCCTCCTTGTCCGCGGCATCACACACAAAAATCTGCATTATTGAAAATTAGAAGTGCTGTTTACCTAAACAATTCGCTATTTCCTTTTATGCGCTCTGCTGCCACTTTTGAAAATGCGCAGCCTCTGCAGTGTAATAGGAGACACTGCAGACGTGGGTTGAGAGGGAAGCCACGCTCTCTCCAAACGCAGAACACGTAGGAAACAGCCTCCAAAAAAGTGTATTCAAACAAAAAAATAAGTTTGCATTTTAGTAAATACGTCCCCGCACCCCGTTCCTCGAATTCAGTGTAGTTTTCTCAGTTAAGTGCGTTGTTTGTTCTTCTTGCTTGCTGCGTTGTGTTAAATCACTCTCTCCCACTTGTAAATCATCCCTTCCTTTCACAAAGGTGTCAAACTCCCACCAGGACGATAAGACGCTACAAACAGTACCCATGCAGTCCCACAATCACACAGTCACTCCCTGTGCACTCCTCCAGTCACCCGGCCACTACCATGTACTAATCCAAATACTCCTCCAATACCCAAGCACTTATAAATTCACCATGCACTCTCCTTGCAGTACTCTAATTATCCACTCAGTACCCATGTATTCATGCAATGACCCAGTCACTAACACGTGCACTGCTGCAATACCTTGAGGACTACCTATGCAGTCCAGTAATCTCTCTGGTACTACCTATGCAGTCCTTCAATCACCCAGCCAATCCTATGTGCTTATCCGATCACTGTGCCAAAACCCAAGCACTTACAAAATCACCATGCACTCTCCTTGTAGCACTCTAATCATCCAGTCACTACTCATGTACTCATGCAATGACCCAGGCATTAACTCATGGCAAATACAGAGGAGGGCATGCTAATCTTTTTGGACTGCTGTTGCCTCCTTCTGCATTTGTCTAGCTTCTTTCTGCGCTTTTCTTTCTCTTTCTTCACGTCCTACCTTTGTAGGCATAGTTAGAAATTAGCATGTGAAAAACCTTAGAAATTCAGTGAAAAAAACATAGGTTTCAGGTATGTTATAGTTAGAAATTTTCATTTAAAAACCTTTGAAATTCACTGAAAAAAACCATAGGTTTCAGGGACGTTATAGTTAGTTGGAGATTTCACTTGTACAAAACCATAGAAGTTCGGCAGTTATAGTTAGTAGACCTAACAATAACCGCGCCCCCGCAATGCACGGCTGATGTCGTCACGTATTACATCACTATATATGTGTGCTTTATCCACGGTAACTTAACAGTGTACAAATGATAATCCAAATCAAATATTGCGATTTATTTGTAATGTAACATTGCCACGCTATTCTTATGCAAAAACTACGAGTCTTTTTTTCAATACACTATGTGTGTAGTTTAGTCATGTGACATGACGTGAACTCTGTATTTAAAAATGGCTACTCAAACGGGCAAGCCGTTGGTGAACAAGCCTGCTGGACAGGCGAAACGCGTCCTACCAGTCGACTTGAATAAAGTTTTCTTGGCCAGAACACGGCGGCGTCATCCTTGTGTTACAAGGAATTCTGCAATTTCACACGGACCGTGCTGGGGTGGTCCGCTTCGACGACGCACCCTCGAGTGCGGTGGCAGTTACCCGAGCCGGGAGGAAAAAGGTTTCAGGTCCACCGCCCCCGCCACGCCAATTGAGGAGAAGCAAGTCAGCTCTTCCCGAACCTAGAGGCTGTCTACCCACCACCAGGGCGCACTCCGAAAGAAACGGCTGTTTTTGCGGCGAGCACCTGGAGTTGGCAGGTAGGAGAAGCCTGGGGAACGTGTGCGGGAAGAAGGGGAAGTCAGATACTCTGGAGGCATTTTGCAGGAAAGAGACTGGTGGTTTCCGGCCTAAGCTATTTGAGCTTGTTAAACTTGAACATTAATATGTCGTCTGCTGAGCTTAAAAGCAGAGAAGAAGCCACGTTATCTAGTTTCGATGGCACTATCGTTCGTAGCAGGACAACATTTACCACAACAACCACAGATAAAGTCTCAGATATAACATCACACCTAAGACGCTTGGAGAAACTAAAGCGCAGCGAGCTATCTAAATGGTGGGAGTCAAAGTCCCTCCAGAGATATTTGGAAGTGAAGAGAATCCCTTGAGGGCTTCGCATTCTTGTGGCACCCACGTATGAGGACCCTAATCCAAATATGCTCGCAGAATGGGCAGAAAATAACCAAGTATCATCACGTAGAATGATAGCTACTCTAGTAAAATACGCAGAAATAGACCGTCAAAAAAAATTGGAAGAAATTGCCTAAATATCTGATATGCTAGATAAAGAGATCAACAGAGAACCAATTGAAAAATTAATGACCGGCATGTTTGAACGCTTAAATAAACTGGAAGCAACTATTAAAGAAAGGAAAGCACAAAAATTCTTAAGAGACAAAAACGATTATGAGCGGGGACAGATCTACAATTTCACTAAAAAATTCGAAGTGTAAGAAAACAGCGTTTGAACCAAAAAGGACCTAATAGAACAGATGGCCAATCAGAACTAAGCAGCCTCTAGAATTCTGAAGTAGACACTTACCTAGAAGAAGGGCATAACAGACAAAGAGCGCCGATTGCACCTTCAGTCATAGAAGAATTTGGTTTTTTAGAGCAGGAGAGGAGGTTCAACCTCCGCCCAAGACCGCTCGTGAACTACGAAGAAACACAAAGAGGAAGAGGCAGAGGCAACAGAGGCAGAAGGGGTCAAAGAAATACCAATCACGCAAATCCGAAAAAGACGAAATAGCTGAGGCGGCAATTCAAGAAGAGAAAGGCATAACTGTAAATTTAATGAACATCACACTAACTGAGAAAGAAACCAAATTACTCAAATTAGGACTGTCATACTGCCCACCGGCTGATTTCAACTATGTAACAACGAGAGTAGATGTGTTCAAATTTGTTAGGACTTTGGAATTGAAAAAGTATTTCGCGCAAAACCAGCTGCAGAAACCACGAAAATCTAGTAGCAGTCTGGACAACACAGACCACCCAGGTAGCCTGTCAGTAGCTGATATGGACCTAATGTTGTGCTTAAAAGGAATGGACAACGATTATGGGCAAACTACATTGACTGCAAATCAGGGTGAGAATAATACTTTACTCCAATTGGATCAAGGAGAAGAAAATCCCCAAACCTCCATGAGTCAAGCACTGGTAACTGCCAGAGAACAAGTTGAGATTGGTGGAAATGAACCAACAAAACTTTAGACCACCATTGAGATTCATTCCTATGACTGCTAAAGACTCTGCTGACATCTTTAATGAATTAGTGGTCAATGATTTGAAGAATTTGGAGAAATGCACTAGTGTGAAACAAAGTTTACTCACAGCATGAAAAAGAGTACTCCGCATTAGTTACTAAATTAACCTCTGATGGTAACTGTATTGTGAGAAATGCAGACAAAGGAGGGAATGTGGTGTTGTGCGATAGAACTAGATACTTGAATGAGGCCTATAAGCAATTGAACAATCGTAATAATTATGTAAGGGTCACTGATATTGTTATGCAAACTAGTTTTACCAGGTAAAATGAACAACTACAAGACTGGAATAACCAATGTCTGCTTACATTAGAGGAACGTATATTCTTGAAAATAGATAAACCAGTAGTTCCCGTTTTTTACCTCATTCCAAAAGTACACAAAAGTCTAGAAAATCCCCCAGGCCGCCCCATTATCTCTGCTATCGGAGGAGCATTTGAAAATACCTCGAAATTTGTGGATTCTTTCTTGTGCCCCTAGTGAAGACTCAACCGTCCTACATACAGGACACTGGGGATTTTTTGAAAAAAAAAATATGATCTACCATGGGAGGATGATTTCTAGTTGATAACAATTGATGTGACAACACTGTACACAAGCATTAAGCATGATGATGGCCTGAATGCCATCAAGTACTTTCTCAGTAATCTACCTATTAAACTCTGGGCACATACCCAGATGTTATTGAGTATGGTCTCAACGTGTTTAAAAAGTAATTATTTCCTTTTCAATGATGAGCTATTTCATCAGATCTGTGGGGCAGCGATGGGCACCTGCTTCGTCCCAAACTATGCGAATCTGCATATGGGCTGATGGGAGGAGCAGGTGGTCCGGGTCGCTTACCATACTGAGTGGGAAGAAAATGTGCTACACTGGAGTTGATTTATCGACAACCTGTTTGTGGTTTGGAAAGGATCTGAGGATTCGGCAAAAAACTTTATCAAAATATTGCAAGTGAACAATCTTAATCTCAAATTCACCAGTACCATCAGCAATACCTCAGTTAATTTCGTAGATCTTTCCATCTATGTAAAAATGTCAAACTACAGACAAAACTGTATAGAAAACTCACTGCAGGAAACACTCTGCTGCATGCAGAGAGTTTCCATCCCCAGAATCTGATCAAAAGCATTCCGTATGGGGAATGTTTGAGAACCATGCGCAATTGCAGTGAAAAGGATGTTTTGGATGAGGAATTGGCCAAACTCAGCTCTAGATTTACAGCTAGGGGGTATACTAAGATGAATGTGCAAGCAGCAACTAAAAAAGCTAAGGAAAGATCTAGCGAAGAAATTCTCTTTAACCCCAGTGTGAGCAAAATCAAACGGGCCAACTTAGGTAATAATCAACCTAGGATGATTACTACTTACAATCGAAAACATGGCCAAATTAGAAGTATTCTTACCAAACATTGGCATCTGATCCGAAATGATCCGATTCTGGGTAAAATAACATCTAAAAGGCCAGCAATTACGTTCAGAAGGGCTCGGTCCTTTAGACAAATGCTTGTGAGCAATTTGGTCAGTAAAAAGCGTCCGGACAGGCAATCTATGAACTGGCTTAAACCCAGAGAAGGGTTTACCAAGTGTACAAAATGCAAAGCTTGCAGCTTTGGTAAAAATACACAGCTATACACTTTGGGGTTATCCAAGCGCACGAAGAAGATCAAAGGACGTTTTACGCGCAAGACTGATTTTGCTGTCTACGTCCTTCAGTACCCTTGTGGACTGAGGTACGTAGGCAGCACGATTCATCCAGTCCATAATAGAGAGCTACAACATCTTAGAGCAATACGGAATGGGGATAGTTCTTACCACGTTACGAGGCATTTTGAGTCATACCACAATAAAAATACACAAGGCCTTGTGTATTATGTGATAGACTGTATTCCTCCGAATCAACGAGGAGGTAACAGGGAGAAAAAGCTGCGTAAACTAGAGTCCTGCTACACTTTGGAGTTAAATACACGATCCCTGCCGGGATTGAATATTGAAGAAGCTTTAATCACTCATTTAGAATAATTTTAGTGTTGATAACCTTTCAAGATATTATAGATTATTAAAAAGGCAACTTCTCTGCTCCGTTTTTAACTTTTATTATATTTTTTGCACAATATATAAAAATTATTTTTGCACAGGGTGATTTAGATAGATAGTACAATAGTAGATTTTGCCATGTTGTAAGATAAGCCCACTTGGGTTGAATGAAATGTATCTGTTTTTTAGCGTGAAATGAATGATGTTATTTAGATAAATTTGTTTGCCCACTAGGGTTTAATTTATAGTGGCACAGGAGAGTCGTAATGTGCGTTTTTAATTTGTTTTGGGGGAATACTTTTTCCAAAACATTTCGGCCGCTACCTGGTTATTTTATCACGGCTGTAATCTCATGTGCAAATGAAGTGTTGACTTGCTCATTGGCAGTCGCTTTGTTGATCTGGACCATTAGAAGAGGATAAAACATCTTATTAAAGTTTAACATTTTTAATTTTGAAAGGTGCTTTATCCACGGTAACCCAACCGTGTACAAATGATAATCCAAATCAAATATTGCGATATTTATTTGTAATGTAACATTGCAACGCTATTCTTATGCAAAAACTACGAGTCTTTTTTTCAATACACTATGTGTGTAGTTTAGTCATGTGACATGACGTGAACTCTGTATTTAAAAATGGCTCATCAAATGGGCAAGCCGTTGGTGAACAAGCCTGCTGGACAGGCGAAACGCGTCCTACCAGTCGACTTGAATAAAGTTTTCTTGGCCAGAACAAGGTGTTGTCATCCTTGTGTTACGAGGAATTATGCAATTTCACACGGACCGTGCTGGGGTGGTCCGCTTCGACGAGGCACCCTCTGTTGAGGAGTGCGGTGGCAGTTACCAGAGTCGGGAGGAAAAAAAAATAATATATATATATATATATATATATATATATATATATATATATATTCACTGAAAAAACCATAGGTTTCACACATGTTATAGTTAGCTGGACATTTTACTGATAAAAAACCAATGAAATTCCCCCGTTATAGTTACTGCAGGCAACTATAACTCACGCGACCGCAATCCTCTGCTGATGCTAATACTGTATTTAGACACTTATTTGCCCATGTCTTCTTCCATTAAATTTTAGCTTTACATATATTACAAATATTTTTTTTTCATAAAGACACATATGTCATCAGCAGAAGATTGCGGTCGCGTGAGTTATAGTTGCCTGCAGTAACTATAACGGGGGAATTTCATTGGTTTTTTATCAGTAAAATGTCCAGCTAACTATAACATGTGTGAAACCTATGGTTTTTTCAGTGAATTTGCAAGGTTTTTTAAATGCTAAGTTACTTTACGCCATTCGTGGCGTGCGCGCCCAGTTAACGCAGTTCGTTCCGTGCGCGCATGGTGCGCTTCGCGCACCGTGCGCGCACAGTGAGCACGCGGTGCTAGTGCCGTGCACGCACAGTGGTCACGCGGTGCGCTGCGCGCACCGCGTGCCCACGTTCAGCGGGATGGGCCATGTACGCACGATGCGCTTCGCGCAGCGTGCGCACATGGGGGACATATTTTGCGCATCTTTGTGAAATGTATTCTTTGTTAACTTCTTATATGTTATATGCCATGCACAAATGGTGCCCTTCGGGCACCATTTGCACACGGGATGGGGAGAATGTGGATAATTTTTTTTTTTTTTACAATTTTTTTTTACTGTACGCGTACGGTAAGCGTAATCGGCGATTTTCCGAAAAAAAAAAATTTTTTTTTTTGGGCTTGGGGGTGGTTTGGGGACCCCTGTATCAATGCTGGGTGGTTAGGATCTCATGAAACTGCCTCTTTACACATTTTTGGGGTTCGTTTTTGCTGCCCAACTCAGGAAGCGAGAGAGAAAATGGCGGCCGCCGCTTCCTGGTTTCGACCGATTCGAATGTTTACTAAGATCTAAGAGCCAATCAGAATCGCGCTCGTGCACGCCACCGTACGCGTACGGTAAGCGCACGGTAAGCGCACGGTAAGCGCACGGTAAGCTGCCACAGATATATATATTGATTTAAAGGCTATTTTCTCAGAATCTACTGAACAGATTTACACCAAACCTACAAAAGGCACTTCCTTGACCTGGGGATTACCTCTCTGCCAAATTTCAAGTAATTCTGTTCAGCCGTTCGGGCTGTAGCTGTGTCTAAAGGTCCTATGGAAAAATGCATGGGAAAAACGCGTTTTGGGACCCCCCTTTTATCTCAGCCCCCGCTTGACGAATCCCCCCCGAGACTTTCAGGGTAGGAGCGGAGCGTAGCGCCCCACCTATTTTGAAAAATTTGCGAGGATTCGTCGACCGGCGCCAAAGTTATTCAAAATAGAATGTTGCGGATTTCCTATGGAAACGTGGTCCTAACTATAACTACCTACTGGCGACCGCCAGTAGGTTATATATATATATATATATATATATATATATATATATATATATATATATATATATATATATATATATATATATATATATATATATATATATGTTTCCAAAAGCGGCCCGCTTTCAGGTTCCTGGGCGCTCGTTAGGCGGTGCGTTCAAGGTACGACAGAGCCAAGTCGTTACGTATTTCTCCTTTGTCCCCACCGGGATTCCTCGCGCACTCACGAGACCAGAGGCAGGTGTGCAGTGAGTCAGTTTTCTTTTTATTTCAATTTCAGCAAGCCAATGCTCCAAATAAACAACTCTACGCGTTTCGGTTTCCCTGAAACCTTGCTCACGAGTTCTAACAGTTTTCAAACTGCATTTTTTTCTCTTTATAGACAAACAATGAAAAACAAAAAACACCCATGTGATACGTCGTGTCACTTCCTGTGCTATCCAACTAAGCATTGTGGTACATGTAGTTTGTTATAATGCTTCCGTAATATGGGTCATATTATAATCTCATGATCTCAATACATTTAAGGAATTGATCCATAGCAATCTTTCCACTCATTAATACAATTGCAAGACGAAAACGACATTGTCATTCCAATATTTTTAGGCAATGCCTGATTGTTAAAAAATAATAATACCGCCCTCCAGTGAGTAACCAATTCTATCTGACTCGATTTAACGAAATAATCGAACAAAATATGTTTAAACCCTCTAGTGGGTCTGCCAATCAGGAATGGAGATATATGTCGATATGTGAACACACATATTCCTGAACACTTAGTATGACATTCACGCCCTCTAGTGGGCCTTCATCTCCTGAGGAAAGAGGATCTTTTTAAATTGCGCTTGTTATACTGTTTCATATTTTTCATTGCTATGTATGAATTTGCTCATTGTACCATTATGTCTTACAGGAAGATTTGTTACAGGATAACTTCAATTACGACCCTATATTTAGGACATAAAGAGGGTGTGAAGCGGGAATCTAGTGACAACTGTGCTATAGAAAAACAAAATATATATATACGGAGACAAACAATAACGGCTCTGCTGGGCATTTGCATTGGTCTCATTATGGAGCATATTTTCAAACAGTTCATAAGTGATAATGGAGTTCCTCATCCTGGTTCAAGCCATCCGGCATCAGTGTTCGAAAATTAAGAATGTGGCGTGATTCCTTCTGTCTTAGGATCCTTTCACGATCCCCACCTCTGGGCCAATGCAAATGCCCAGCAGAGCCGTTATTGTTTGTCTCCGTATATATATATTTTGTTTTTCTATAGCACAGTTGTCACTAGATTCCCGCTTCACACCCTCTTTATGTCCTAAATATAGGGTCGTAATTGAAGTTATCCTGTAACAAATCTTCCTGTAAGACATAATGGTACAATGAGCAAATTCATACATAGCAATGAAAAATATGAAACAGTATAACAAGCGCAATTTAAAAAGATCCTCTTTCCTCAGGAGATGAAGGCCCACTAGAGGGCGTGAATGTCATACTAGGTGTTCAGGAATATGTGTGTTCACATATCGACATATATCTCCATTCCTGATTGGCAGACCCACTAGAGGGTTTAAACATATTTTGTTCGATTATTTCGTTAAATCGAGTCAGATAGAATTGGTTACTCACTGGAGGGCGGTATTATTATTTTTTAACAATCAGGCATTGCCTAAAAATATTGGAATGACAATGTCGTTTTCGTCTTGCAATTGTATCAATGAGTGGAAAGATTGCTATGGATCAATTCCTTAAATGTATTGAGATCATGAGATTATAATATGACCCATATTACGGAAGCATTATAACAAACTACATGTACCACAATGCTTAGTTGGATAGCACAGGAAGTGACACGACGTATCACATGGGTGTTTTTTGTTTTTCATTGTTTGTCTATAAAGAGAAAAAAATGCAGTTTGAAAACTGTTAGAACTCGTGAGCAAGGTTTCAGGGAAACCGAAACGCGTAGAGTTGTTTATTTGGAGCATTGGCTTGCTGAAATTGAAATAAAAAGAAAACTGACTCACTGCACACCTGCCTCTGGTCTCGTGAGTGCGCGAGGAATCCCGGTGGGGACAAAGGAGAAATATATATATATATATTCACTGAAAAAACCATAGGTTTCACACACGTTATAGTTAGGAAATAGCATTTAAAAAACCTTGCTAATTCACTGAAAAAACCATATGTTTCACACATGTTATAGTTAGCTGGACATTTTACTGATAAAAAACCAATGAAATTCCCCCGTTATAGTTACTGTAGGCAACTATAACTCACGCGACCGTAATCCTCTGCTGATGCTAATACTGTATTTAGACACTTATTTGCCCATATCTTCTTCCATTAAATTTTAGCTATACATATATTACAAATATTTTTTTTTCATAAAGACACATATGTCATCAGCAGAGGATTACGGTCGCGTGAGTTATAGTTGCCTACAGTAACTATAACGGGGGAATTTCATTGGTTTTTTATCAGTAAAATGTCCAGCTAACTATAACATGTGTGAAACCTATGGTTTTTTCAGTGAATTAGCAAGGTTTTTTAAATGCTATTTCCTAACTATAACGTGTGTGAAACCTATGGTTTTTTCAGTGAATTTGTACGGTTTTTTAAATGCTAAGTTACTTTACGCCATTTGTGGCGTGCGCGCCCACTTAACGCAGTTCGTTCCGTGCACGGTTTTTATCAACTTTAATAAGCCCTGTACATTTGGTGGCCTTCGGCCACCAAAAGCACAGGGGGTGAGGTCAATGTGGATAGTGTTTTTTTTATTTCGCTTTTATAATTTCATGTTGCCACAATTACGTTTTTTTTCTCTATTAATAAGCCCTGCACATTTGGTGGCCTGCGGCCACCAAAAGCACAGGGGGTGGGGTAAGTGTGGATAGTGTTTTTTTTATTTTTATTTTTTTACCGTAAGCGTACGGTAAGCTTACGGTAAGCGTACAGTAAGCGTACGGTAAGCGTACCCCGCGAAATTGCCGAAAAAAAAATAAAACAGTTTTTGCTCTTGGGGGATGTTTGGGGACTCCCTCAACATGACTATGTGGGAGGGAGTTGTCAAAACAGCCCCGTAACATGTTTTTGGCCATCATGTTTGATAAACAACACTCAGTGCGAGAGACAAAATGGCGGACGCCGCTTCCTGGTTTCGGCCGATTCGAATGTTTACTAAGATCTAAGAGCCAATCAGAATCGCGCTCGCGCACGCCACCGTAAGCTTACGGTAAGCGTACGGTAAGCGTACGGTAAGCGTACCGTAAGCGGGCTCAGATATATATATTGATTTAAAGGCTATTTTCTCAGAATCTACTGAACAGATTTACACCAAACCTACAAAAGGCACTTCCTTGACCTAGGGACTACCTCTCTGCCAAATTTCTAGTAATTCTGTTCAGCCGTTCGGGCTGTAGCTCGTTCTAAAGGTCCTATGGAAAAATGCATGGGAAAAACGCGTTTTGGGACCCCCCTTTTATCTCAGCCCCCGCTTGACGAATCCCCCCGAGACTTTCAGGGTAGGAGCGGAGCGTAGCGCCCCACCTATTTTGAGAAATTCGCGAGGATTCGTCGACCGGCGCCAAAGTTATTCAAAATAGAATGTTGAGGTTTTCCTATGGAAACGTGGTCCTAACTATAACTACCTACTGGCGACCGCCAGTAGGTAATATATATATATATATATATATATATATATATATATATATATATATATATATGTAAAAAAGAAAGAGAACTCTGGGTAGTTCCCAAGTTTAGGTGGACGGCAGCTCGTGTACAGAGCACTCTCAACACCAGTGACACTCTAAATTTGCTCACCTCAAATGTCTGCTTTTCTATAAAAGTTTTAAAGCATAGGATTAGCATAATGCTATCCACGCCGAGATAGAAATGGACTAAGTCTTTTGCCATTTGTACAGCAAAGTCTTTAAGCATAGGATTAGCACAGTGCTATCCACGCCGAGCTGTAAAATGACAAAAGCCATTTATCACTCCAGGCACAGTATTATAGCTTTGGATTGGTGAAATACCATCCAAGCCAACCTGAAATGAATAAAAGCAACCCCCGACACGTGTTTCACTGTCATTACAGCTCTTCAGAGAGGTTTATCAGAACTCTTGCTTAATGAGATTGCTGCCGTAATTTGTCGCCACATTACAGGGCACAAAAGGGACAAGTGGATTTTGTTACAGGACAAGTAGATTTATGAAGCAACCTGCCCCATGGACAAGTAGATATTTTATTAAATTCCACACCCCTGAGCATGGTCTGCACCCCTTCTATATCCACTGTCGTATCCCGGAGGAATAGTAATAGGTCATCTGCATATTGGGCTATGCAGTGGCATGTCTCGCTAATAGTCAGGCCTCTGTTGTCCTGCCCCTCTCTCACTCGGCAAGCTAGTGGCTCCACAACAAGAGCAAATAGCAGCAGGGACAGTGGACATCCCTGCCTCGTCCCCTATTCTACTGTCCGTCTGGAGGAAATAGTCTACCCTGTACGCACCCTGGGCATTGGATGTGTGTAGACTAGAGTTACCCATCTCAAGAAGCACTCCACCAGGCCCATCACAGTCATCACTTTGTAGAGAAAGTGCCATTCAAGACTATCAAAGGCCTTCTCAACGTCTACAGAATACCCTACTGCTCCAGGCTTCTTATAATCCAATCCGTCCATAATAGTTAGGAGTCTTCGTTTGTTTATGGCTGTGTTCCACCCTTGTATAAATCCAGCCTGGACTGAATGAGCCAAAGTCGTCATGTGCGGTAATAGCCGGGTTGCCAGTATCTTGCTGAAGATCTTGTAATCCATGTGCAGCAAGAATAATGGGCTGTACATCATGTGATCATATGCCGGTTTTCTCGATTTCAGCACCGGAAGTATGAGGGCTTCTCTAGTACTTTCCGGCAGTATCCCGGCTTTCTCTGGCTTCTGCATACGTGACCAAGCGAGGGGCCAATTCTTCCACATATGTGGCGTAGAATTCAGCCGGCAACCCGTATGTGCCCGGCGTTTTATTGTGTGCCATATGTTTAATGGCTGCTCGCACCTCCTGCAGTGTAATCTCTTCTCCCCGCTCTTCAGTTTCTTCAGGGGCTAAGCGCTTCATCCGCAGTCTTCCCATATAATCTCAGGTCTCCGTTCTATTGCACTGTGACAAGCTCTTAGATAGCCCACATAGTTCTTAGCGAAGATATCATTAATCTTCTCCTGCGTGTATTGTCTGGTGCCCTCCCATCATCCAGCTCCACTATTGGGGAACCTCTGTCTGTAGGGTTTGCTAACCACACCAGTAGGGACCCCGGTTTATCCCTCTCTGCCTGTGTTCGCTCTAGGTAGCACTTACAGTCATAGCACCTAAGCCTTTCGGTCTGCCTTCCCACCTCCCCTTTAGCCTCCTGTACAGTTTGCTCTGGATGTCCTGGGCGTCTGCGCTCCAACCCGGAGAGTCTCTTCCGCCTCTTCAACTTCCTTGAAGAGGGTGCGCCTCACCCCTGTAGCTTCCACATACAGTGACCTCGTAGTATCGCTTTAAAGGCGTCTCACTCTACCTGCGGGGAGGAGGCTATCCCTTCATTATCAGTGAAGTATTGAGTGCTTCTGCCCCTAATCCCTTCTCCAAATACTTGGTCTTCCAGGGTGTCTGGGCAGAGTCTCCAGGTGGAGATCGTAGGTCTAGAGCGCGTCCATTTAAAACATATTAGCACTGGATTGTGGTCTGAGATTGTGCATGATAGACATTCTGCAGTGTGCACCAAGCTCTGTATGTCTGCAGTACATAGCAATGTGTCTAATCTCTTGTGCAGTTTGTGTACTGCTGAGTAGTAAGAGTAATCCCTGTTCCTAGGGTGGAGGATTCTCCATGAGTCCACCAGTCCCCATCGACAGCTAGTAAATGCCTGTGACGCGTGCACTGTCAGGGAATCTCGTAGTGGGGGTTGGGACCTATCCAGATGTACATCACCCACACTGTTAAAGTCTCCCACCACAATCATAGTGCCAGTCAGGTCTGGAGCCACGGGATGGTTTAGTTGGCTAAAGAAAGCAGGTTGGTCAGTGCTGTGGGCATATACATTCACTATGCTTTAGTCGCGACCCGCCAGCCATCCTCGTATTGCCACAAAGAGGCCGTCTGGGTCTACTAGGGAGTCTATGAGTTGGAAGGGGACCCCTGCCTGGATCCATATCATATTTCTTCGCGCATAAGGAGAGTATTTGGTAAAGTAAGCTTGTCTCCTCCAGCGTGTCTGCAGCGCTATCCGCTCTTTCTGCGTTAACTGCGTTTCTTGAAGCAGGGCAATTTTGACGCCCAGTCTTCGGAGGTAGGAAAATAGTTTTTATCTCTTTGCCATTGTATGCCTCCCTCTACGGTTTCAAGTCATGCATTTATACGGCTGTGCGTCTGCCATCAGATGTCATAGTAAGAATAGGGAGTAGGCATCCGTGTCCTCCCAGTCTCAGTTGCCTCAACCGGCCTGGGCTCCCTCTGTTCTGTAACAGGTTCTGTAAGCGGTGCAACTCAAGTCCCTCCCTTTGCATAAACTGTAAACAATTCCCCAAACTCCCACTCCCCAGGACAAGTAGTTGAACTCCTCCCATCCAAACAGCTAACTTAGTCCTGCAAGTGATTACTTGCAGAATGTTTGGTCAGAGGGGGTGGTCTATCACTTCTTTGGCCCCTATGGCCACAACTCAGCTTACACATACCATAAAGTCCTCACCAGTCCGCCCCCATAGCAACCCCAGTACCTTGTCTCTGGGCCAGCTGCATCAAATGTCCCCCAGAGTCTCTTCTCGGTTATTGCATCAGCTTATACCTCAAATAATGTCATCAGCAGTCTGCGGTGTCACCTCTGGTGTCACCTCTGGGAGTACTGTGCTCAAGGCCTCAGACTCGCAGGAGCCCAGTTAGAAGTCCGTCTCAATCACTGCATCGCTGTCTTCGGATTGTGCCTTCTCCTTCACGCTTATCAAAGCTACCACCTTCATCGCCTTTTGCCTTACCATTCGGGCCTCTTCTTGCATGGGGGCCAATGTGTCTCTCTTGGTTCTGCTTGGGCGGGGTCTGTCTGTACGTCTTCTTCGCTGGGGTGTATCGTGGGTTGGTCCTGCTCTCTCTTGCGTCTCCAGCCATTACCAGGTCTCTTGCAGAGTTTGCAAAAACCATGTTCCTTTTGGCGTGGTCACTCATAATCGGGCCGGATAGAGCATTATATATTTATAGTTCAGCTGGCCGAGTTTTTGCTTTATGCTCTGGAAGGAGCCTTGTTGCCTCTGCACTTCTCTTGAGAAATCCGGAAAGAGTCTTACGGATGCATTATTCACCTTGATAACCCCCTTTTGTCGCGCCTGGGCTGATATATGGTCACTGTTTGTAGTGGAGCAGTTTTGCAATCACTACTCACGGAGGCGCTCCGGGCACAGGTGGTATCGCCTGTACTCAGTCGGCTCTCTCAAATGCATAAAACTCCGATAGTCCTTCCGGCGCTACTTCTGTGCATATCCAGTTCTCCAGGTAGTCTACCATGTTGGCGCATTCCACTTTCTATTATTTCTGCAAGACCGATTTTCGGCGTCCTCCGCTCTCAATATAAGTGTGTGCACTTTTGTTTCAAGAGTAGCCAACTGCTTTTTCATGGCTGTTATTGAAGGAGAGGATTTTGCCAGTTGGCGCTCATTCGATGACACTCTTTCTGTCAGTTACATCTGATCTTCTCTGAGTATGCCCAGGTCCACACCTATGGAGTCTATCTTTGCCTCTAATCTATCACTGGAGGAAATTATGGCCTGCAGGATGTCCTGCAGAAGTCAGATCTTGTGGGCGCTCCACTTGAGATTTAGGATCCTCATTCTCCTCCGTTGTTCTCTCAGTGGAGGTTCCATCTTTATCCCGCTTCTTTGGGACTTTCCCCATCTTTGCCCCCAGATCTGTATGGTTCTTTATGCCACTACTATTTTGCGCTTTTTGACCAGGGTTTTCCACTCTCAAAAGGATATGCGCCGTTTACTATTGTACCCTGCCAGTTTCACTGTCATGCCCAGAATTTTGCTGTGTCGGGGCCCGGGTGGCGTACATCGCTATTGGTGAAGTTCACAGCTTAATCCATATGGGGAGTGCTTCTCGGAGCCCCGAAGTCCGTCCTCGCTCCATAAATACATTGAGAGGTTTATGGTCTATTACTGCTGCCCATTGAGGCTGTGGTTATGGCCTTTTGCCTGTCCAGCGCGTTCATCGTGCTAGTCTTTTGGTCTGCATACAATTTCCTGCCCTCCTGTTAGCAAGGGCCCCCCACTGCAAGGCCGGTGTGCAACCTCCCGTAGTCCAATTTGTTCTTTATTAGTCTTTGATTACATTCTTTTTTTACCAGTTCTGGCTGCTTGGTCTCCGGGCGTTGCATCTTCTCTTTGATCCCTCCGAGGGTTTCTGCGTAGATCACTCTCTTAGATCCTCACACACACATACACACACACACACACACATATATATATATATATATATTCACTAAAAAAACATAGGTTTCACACACGCTATAGTTTGGAATTAGCATTTAAAAAACCTTGCAAATTCACTGAAAAAAACATTGGTTTCACACATGTTATAGTTAGCTGGACATTTCACTCATAAAAAACCATTGAAATTCCCCCGTTATAGTTAGTTCAGCTAACTATAACTCGCACGACCGCAATCCACTGCTGATGACGTCACATATTACATCACTCATGACACGGTCAGTGACATCACTGATGACATCATCCAGTGAATATGTGTCTTTCTGAAAAATAAATATTTTTTATATATGTATATCTAAAGGTTAATGGAAGAATAAATGGGTAAATAATTGTCTAAATGGATGTTTTTTTTGGTAAAATTAATTGTATAACTGACTTATTAACAGTATCTTAGTGAATACAGTGATGTAATATGTGACGTCATCAGCAGTGGATTGCGGTTGCGCGAGTTATAGTTAGCTTAACTAACTATAACAGGGGAATCTCAATGGTTTTTTACGAGTGAAATGTCCAGCTAACTATAACATGTGTGAAACCTATGTTTTTTTTCAGTGAATTTGCAAGGTTTTTTAAATGCTAATTCCTAACTATAACGTGTGTGAAACCTATGTTTTTTTCAGTGAATTTGCAAGGTTTTTTAAATGCTAATTTCTAACTATAACGTGTGTGAAACCTATGGTTTTTTTAGTCAATTTGTAAGGTTTTTTAAATGCTAATTTATGTATGTATTATATTTTTTATATATTTATTTTACAATAAACTACCTATGTATATAGTTATAGATTGACTGTATCCTGTAATATGGAATGGCTCCGCTCATTTTTTTTAATTTGGATAAAGTTGAACAGCATAGTTAATATCTTCTATAAACTTATAAACAGTTTAAATGTTTTTTTTTTTTAAGGGTTTTTCACCGTGCGCGCACCCCGCGTTTGTTGAAAAAAAATAAAATGTTTTTTTTCACCCTTCGGGGTCCTTCAGGGACCCCCTGACAAAGGCTAGGGGGTCAGGAACTCTCTACCCTGCCCCCTTTTAACGTTCTCGACCTTTCTTTTTCACTGTCACACACAAAATGGCGTCCGACACTTCCTGATTTCGACCGATTGGAATGTTGACTGACATCTAACCACCAATCAGAATTACGCTCGCGGACATTTGGTGCGCGCCCCGTGCGCGCATATAGATATTTATGTACTTTTAACTGCAATTTTCTCAGGAACTACTGAACAGATTGGCACCATATATGCAAAAGCGTTACAACAAACAAATGATGGACGGAATGCTGACAATGCAGACATTCTCCCCCAGTCAAGAGATCTGGGTTAAATCCATCGCTCTTTTGCCCACTACGCCACCCCAGTTTAGACATGGCCATATGCAAATCAGTCTTGACCCTGTGCCTCATGGAACAGTCCAGCCCGAACTGCCAAGCCATGTCTTCCCTGGACCGGCATCAAGCATCCTAGGACCGGTTTCTGGCTATCAGCCGTCATCAGCCAGGATAGCTTGACTACAGTGCGTAGTGAGCACGGGACCCACGTCTGGGCATACCCATCCCACTTGATTCCGGTCCAGGGAAGACATGGCTTGGCAGTTCGGGCTGGACTGTTCCCATGAGGCACAGGATCAAGACTGATTTGCATATGGCCATGTCTAAACTGGGGTGGCGTAGTGGGCAAAAGAACGATGGATTTAACCCAGATCCCTTGACTGGGGGAGAATGTCTGCATTGTCAGCATTCCGTCCATCACTTGTTTGTTGTAACGCTTTTCGCCCTAAGTGGGATGGGTATGCCCAGACGTGGGTCCCGTGCTCACTACGCCACTGGAGTCAAGCTATCCTGGCTGATGACGGCAGGCATCACCTGCATCTCCTCATACATCTGAGGATGAATTTTTTGGAGGAGGCACCACGCAAAGAACGTTTTTCTGCAGTGGTGTGGAAATTTTTTACTTTTACCGAGGGGCAGAATAAGACCAATGCCACCTTGGTCACATGCAAGGTTTGCAAATGAGTGCTGTCGCGAGGGGATCCTAACAAGAAATACTCGTGCGGCACGGCTAGTATGATGAAGCACATAAGGACCCTTCATCCAAACAATCTTGCACGAGAAGAGTGCAAACGGATGAGAAACACTCCTGCGCCTTCCACCTCATCGCAGCCGAGCACTTCAAGAGTGCATCCATCAGCCCAAAATTTGGACATCCGTCCTCAATTTCAATTAAAAGTGCTCTGCACTAAGTGCATTGCGACTTTGTGCTACGGTGAGCAGTCGATCGATCTGATCTGCCGCCGGCAAGAAAGTCACATTTGCTAGTTTTTTTTTTATTGTGCCATGAAGTACATTGTTTGGTTCCTCCTGTTTTTTTTTTTTGTTTTTTTTTTGCAGAAAAACCGAAAAAAAATTAAAATTGTTCAGAAAACCCAAAAAAGTATATAAAAGAAGAAGAAAAAAAAAAAAAGTTCTTGTAAGAACTAACTTTCCTGGTTTAAAAAAAGAGCAAAATTTCTTTGTTAGAGTGTGAAAGTTTATATGAATGTATGTGTAGTACGTAATTGACTGAATTAATGCATTAGTAGCGTATGGTGAATGTATAAGTGCAGAACTATGAGGAAGTGCTGCAGCATCACACAGTAACCTCTTTAACTACAGTGTGCTGTAGTACTTCCGAAGCACTGGGATGCAACATATGTACATAAATATATTGCAAATCTATGCTTCTCTCTGCACGGCTGCTTAAACTGCAGCCACGTGGTGACACAGGCACCCTTGCACCATAGTGCAAGGATATCCGGGTCATGTGCTGTTTGTTTTTGTGCAGCAAGACACACCTTCATGCACAAAAACAATCAGTAAAGGCATTTTTCTCCTTCGATGTATGCTGAGCATTGTAGCATGCATTGAAGATATAAAAATGTGGAGAAATGAAAACAATTCTCCTTGTTGTGCTTTCCTACACCAATTTTAGAATGGTGCAGCATTCACACACATCTAGATTTATGATTTCTGACAAATCTAGACATGTGTCTTGTTCTATGAGTATTCAGTGCAATCATGCACAACAACCCATATAGAACACCCTTTCAACGCAAAGTGGTGTGCATAATGAGGTTGTATTTACATGGAGTATAAAAAGTGCACAGAGTGCCTTTTCCTCTCTTTATAAATATGAAAGAAAGAGTGTCTTGCGCAATAACTATGTTACAAAAAGTGACATATTTCCAGTTTTGAAATTCCTTGCGAATGATAGAAGTTGTCTGCAAAGATGTTCAAAGAAGAATTATTGAAATGATAGCGGTCCTTCAATAGCTATAATGGGAAATATTATGAACCCCTCAAATCTCTTTTTTTGCAGGTCACATGATATCTGATTAAGATCAGATTTTGAAACTACATAGGTATAAACAGAGTGTTTTCACAAACGTGTTTCAACTTTGTAGCTTCTTGCAGACCTCCTCATTCTGCATATTGAGACTTAGTTAAACTTACCTTCACAGTAATAGCAAAAAAAATGGTATACATTTTTTTCAGATTTTCATCTATCTAAATTCATATAAATTGCTTATTTTTAAATTTGGACCTGTGAAAGAAGAAAAAAAATTATAACATGTAAAAATACATTTTTAACAACACAGCATAATTTCCACAAAGTAATTTGTTTGCCTTTTTTGCTGTTCTCAGAATATATTGAATTTCACTAGAAATAGTGATTTCAATCGTACTCCTCACTTAACAGCGGGCAAAAAAAAAAACAATCAGAAAGATTGTTAAAAAAAAAAAAACATGCTATTCTCATTAAAATACCACAAGATACAAATCACAGATATATAAAATGCTTATGGCTAACAAAATTGTATAAGTTTAACTTATAAAAACTGTAAATATTGCCGCATTAAAATATTCACCAAATCAATGACCACCAAAAAGTCCATAGTTCAAAAATATACCTTTCTTTGAGGCCAAATGGTATTTTTGCACTCCTTCTTTATGTAAATTTTCAGATGGTAGTTCTATTAAATTATAATAAATTCCTCAGAGAGTGAATTATCTTCCTAAAACTTTGACTTTAAAAATATTAGGTAGGAATTTTGTAATTCCCTAGGCAAACGATGTTTAAAAACCAACTGGGAATTATTACAAAGTGTCCACCCTTTCTCACATTTTAGGCTGTGTAATGTCCAGATGTGGTGGAAGGACCATCATGGAAAATTATTGCAATTGCTACAAAAGTCCTTCCTGATATTGATAGTTGTGCTGCTACAAATTGCTTTATTAAAGTATCCAATTTTCTTCCGTCAGCTGTAAAACGTTGCATCATTAAAATTATGTATTTTCCATATTTTGTTAAGAATAATGTGGATAACATTTCTGATTTACATTGGCTACACTCCATGTTTTGATTTGCACCTTTAACTAATTTATTGAAAGACACCGATTTACAGTCTGGTAATGTTAAATATAGAAATCTCTCAGTGTCCACATTGGTGCCACATGTATACATGCAATTTTCACAATGATGTTCCCATTTGTAAGAAAGGCCAAAAATATTTTCTATTTCTACACCTTCATTTTCAAAAATGGTCAGCATATACATAAAAAAATTCCTGAACATCTTGTTGGATATTTTGTGTAAATTGTGTAGAACCAGAACACACATCCAAAAGACTACGAACATCTGAAACAGATTGTATTTTACTTCTATCTGTTGTCAATCTTTCATAAACAGAATGCAACAGAGAACAAAATCTTTTTTCCTGATTCTGCATAATTTGTTCTGCAAACCTTCCAGATAAAAAAAACAACATTGACCACTACATTAGCATAGCAGTTGACACCAGAACTATTTTCAAACTGATAACCAACAATCTCTTCAACAGTGTCCAATTTCTTTTTACCTGCAATCACAACATTATCTTGTTCTTTTCCCTTCTTCACACCTTCAGAACAGATATTGTCTAACCTTTTTCGACCAACCACACGCTTTTCAAATACAGGATATTGACCTAAATTTGGTGCATACGCCCTTCTTAACCTATTATACTCTTTTACACAGTTTGCATCTGCAGTAACCTTTGTCTCATCAAAATCAAACCAGATAAAGTTCTGACTCGCGACAAAGCAACATATGCCATACCCTCTTTAAATACAGTAGATCCAATGTTCACCAATGCACTGTCGACACTTAATCCTTGAGATTTATGAATAGTCACTGCATATGCCAGAGAAAATGGAAATTGTTTCCTACGGACATATAAATCTTTAACAAGCAAAAAACGAACTGAACGACGACCAATTTCTTTAACTTCATCAATCTGATCAAATTTAAATTTTTAAAAATTCAATTCCTTCTTTTTTCTGATAATTCACAAAATCCACCACTTTACCCATTTCACCATTAACTAAACCTTTCTCTACATCCAAATTACGCCTTAAAATTACCCGACAATTTACACACGCATATAGTGTCTTTTCCAAAACCAGCAGTTTGATATTTTTTTTTCTAAACAATCCAGTTTTGATCTCAAATTTTCCGTCAAAATAATAGTGATTCCTTCATGCAGTATTTTATCGATGGCTTCCAGTTTTACAATTTCTTCATTTTCCAGTTTCAATAATTCTTCGTTGAATATGGAACACTCACGCAGTGTTGGCATTAAGCAAATAACTGATTTATTTTTAGCAATTTCCACGTACACTTTTACAGGAACTGCATTTTCATTTGGAAAGACATTGCAAAGTAATCGACTATCCAAAGCTTGTTTTCCTTGTTTTGAAAGAATTCCAATTCTTATATCTTGATGAATACTTCATATTCAGCATCATTTGCCAGTCGCATATTTGTTGTCAGTTCTTTGAATTCAAAATGAGTCCAAATGTTCACATTACCAACACTGCCAAGAGACTTTCTAGTATCTTCATGGGCTAGTGTTTTAAATACCGGTTGTCCTTTTACCGGAGTCAGTTGCAGTAGATCTCCAAAAAGTATGACGCGTTTTCCTCCAAATAACACGTCATACTCGGTTTTAAGAATTTGCTGCATTCTTAAATGCACAAAGGCAAGCATCAAGTTTGAGACCATGCTCACCTCATCAATAATGAGAAGTTCCATTTTCTTCAGGACTCTTGAAACTTCACAACAAGCTTCTCCAGATAGCTTGTGGTATTCCAATTTGTTCTCATGCTCTACTGGCAACATTAGTAAACGATGTAAAGTAATTCCTTTAATGTTATGTGCTGCCAGCCCAGTTGGAACAGTGACAACACAAGACAAATGCGAATCAGTTGTTTTCTGTAGATAACTTATAATTACTTTAATAAACTTTATCCTGTTCCAGCTTGACCACTCACATACATTCGGATAGGTTGAAATGATGTACATGAGCACCCTTTCTTTTCATGAAGTAATCCATGGTCAATCTGCTCTTTCACTTGCGGATATATTTGTTTCTGTTCAACATTTTGTTGTTCTTCCAAGTTTCCTAACTGTATTGCATCTTCTTGAGCTTGATACATTGCTGTTTTCACCTCATTCATTGCAATCGCTGCTTCATTTTCAACAATTGGTTGTCCTAGTGGATCTTGACTCAGTGCAGCAGAACTTTGACTGTCTTGAGAACTGTCTCTAGCAATCTCAGCTGCAATTGTAGCTTCTTGATCAATTTCATCATTCAACATTTTGACATAATTTGCGAAAGCACTGCATTGTATGCTATCTTTAGAAGCATTAAATGAATCTTCATAGCTGGGAAAATCTCCAAGTAATTCCAGTTCTGAACGCCATGGTTTGAACATTTGCAAAAGGGCTAAATAGTAAAATTCCCTTTTGTCAGCAGTGTCGCAACTCAGTTTCCTGTGATTAATTAAATTTCCTTTCCTTTGTTTCACCAGGCATCCTTCGGAACCAATAACTGCATATTTTCCATTGTTGAAGTTCTCTGTAGTATTCCGTTTAAAAGTGTAGTTTTATAGCACGTCATAGAGACACATGTTCTCAAGATGATGACTTCTTTTTGGGTAGTATGTGTCCAACATATTCGTTTTCAAAATATCTGTACTTTCTGGTTCATTTTCTGCTAAATATTCAATTTCTTTAACAGATTTCAGTACCCGATTTCGCATTCCTGCAAGACCTAGACTCACCCAAATGATTCTTCTACTTTTGGAATATAGACTTGCAGATGATAACCGATCTGAACATTCATATACTCCAATTTCACGATGCGATAACATCTTCAAACTGAAACTATACAATTTCTTACTTAGAGTCTTCTTGTGAGAAATCTCTTCCCACATTTCTTTCTGATTTGGTAATGTAAGACGTTACATATCGAGCAACAGCAATGGAATTGTCCACAACATACTGAATATCCATGTTAGCTTTCCACATGGATAAAATAACTGGATTGTAGTCATTTATGTATTTCAATTCTTCGCTTCTTCTTAAGTTGTAGGTGTTTTTCGGAGACTTTCTTGTGATGGAATGTCGAATACCTGACATAAAACTGTTCACTCTTCCTTTGGATAATACAGGACGTGGAAATCCAAAACGACATTTGGTATAGAACTTATCCTTTGACTTGTACTTTCGTCGACAGTATTTTCCACATCTGTGGCTTTGAAATCGCAAGAATTGTTGTTTTAAGTTTTTATCTTCTCTGCTATTGGGAAGAGCACATGTAGCATAATCTTCAATGAAAGACAAAACAGTTTCATCTGAATCTGTTCCAAATTTGGGGGCGTCCTTGATCCACAACAACATATGTATGTGAGGAGCACCTCTTGCTTGATACTCCTTTCTCCAAAAGAAATCCACAACTTCTCCAAGAGGAGGATTCTTTTTATTGCAGATGAAAGACATCATAGTTTCAAATCTATGATTGAAATATCTGCAGACATTGACAGGATCCAAAGAGCACAATTCTCCAGGTGTCTTGTATTCAATATTTTTTATATTGGAATTTGCCTCTCGAAGAAATTCAAGTAAATCATCCCAAGCATACTCAGCAAAGCTTAGTGTAACAAACCATGTAGGAGTTCCCAAGTTCCGTAGCATACATTTTAGTTCTCCATGTCGACGGTACCAATATTCATTAGTCCCACGCTGACATGCCATCAGATTAATCAACTGAGATTCTAAATGACCATCTCTCTGATGCACTTTATCCATAAAATCTTTTGCAGTTGCATTTTGAAGATGCATTCCAGTTTTTAAAATGCGATTTACTGCATACGAAAGTCTAGACACGTCACTTTCAAACAGAAGATGAAACATATAAGGGAAACATTGTCGAAATCTTGGATCTTCTGCATATAATCTTGTTGTCCGATATTCAGATGCAGGAATCTGCACAGGACGTTCATCATATCGTCCACCTTTTCCTGTTGGAAACCACTGCGGGAAACAACGAGCTTCCAAACTCTCTTCCCATACACTCATGGGACTTCCTGTTGCTTTTTTCATTTGAAACAACTCAATTGTATTCCCCATCACCTCTTTGGAATGAAGTGGATGTACACTGTAATGTTCATAGATCTCTTCACATCTGGACGTGTCCACTTTTTCTATTTGACCACTTATTGTTTCAGTATCTTCTGCTAAATCTATTTCTTCTTCTCCTACAAACACATTTCTATAGTACTCATTATTTTTTAACAGATACAATGACGCCTTTTGCACGTTTCTAACATCCACTAACTCTTGCCAAATTTTCTTATTCTTAGTAGGAACACCATTAACTAGAATGACTAGTGGCTCATTTTCTGCATGGTCTACACCAATAGTTTCAATATTTTTTCCTTAAATCTAACGGTAAATACACAACTCTTCCTTTCAATCCTCTTTGCAACTCTGATGGAGGTAATTTACCTGTTTTGGGCTCCATACGAACAACAGTGTATGAGAATAGACTCATACGTATTTAAATCTATCAGCTCTGGAGGAATAGCAACCAACTCTAGATTATTATGAACAGCTCTAGCAGGCATTTTATTCTCATCTAATTTGTTATAACAATATTTGCAAATACGCTGCTCAGATCCCAAATCAAAACAATCCTCTACCAGCAAATAAGTTGTAAATTCTATCCACTGATCATTATCTTCTATTTCACTTTTTAAATACAGATTGACACCCCTAGTCTGATTTTTATAGTGACTTCGCCGACAACAAATACAAGAAACATTTGGTCTTTCACCTGAAATTACCTTAAACTTTGTGATTTCATCCTCAAATTTTTCAGTAATTACGGGTTGTACATGGTCTTCAACATTTTGTTCTACTAATGTGTCAGTTTCTTCACTCTCTTGCTGAGGACCAAAGTAACAAACCTCAATATCATCACAGACCTGCTTCACATCTGATACTGACCCACGCAAAAGAGCACTGTTCAACTCACTTAACTTTAGTGCTGGACTTTTTGCATAATACAACCTTCTCACTAACTTCCGCATTGGAGTATGATGTACTGCCAGCATTCTGAAATGGTGAAAAACACTTTGAGAAACTTTCCTAGAAAGGGACGCCCGTCGGGCAGCAATCGCGCTCTACAAATCGATATACAATACAATACAATACAATACAAGCCAGAGAATGACCTTGCAAACCAGTATGTTTACTCACTCTGCAAGGGTCTAGTCCTTGCAACAGCTTAATCTTTCGTTTTACACTTTTTTTTTAGTATAGGCGCGTAAAAAACTACATAATTTTTCAATGGATTCCTGTCGTACACTGCAAGTACTACTGCAATCCCAAGTGTACACAGGGTTTTTAGCACGTCTCCCTAATCAGCTATCACTTCTTTTGCATTTCTTTCAACCATTTTCTCTTTCTCAATTGGACAACCGTCTTTAACCTCATAACCTCTACCACTGGTGTCAACTGCATACAATAATTTTTCGCTCTGTGAATAACTCTCTACGTTAAAAAAAGGCTCTGAACTGGAACTGTGTTTCCATTCTCCCAAAAAAAAAAATCACTAAATTCTTTTTTATTAATAACTCTTTTCCTCCTATGTTTGGCCTTCTTTACATGGAATGGTTTATCTAGTGATCGAATTCTGTTTAATACTAAAATAAACAGTTTCCTTTTTATTTCAAAAGCCTTTTCCACAATGTTTTCAATATGCTTCTTTTTTATAAAATAAAGCTCTCTTTTTATATTTCTTCACATCTTTCAGCAAATTATGCACTACTCTCTTGTAAAATATTTTTTTGCGTAATTCCTTATACTGATTTGGTCTTCTTTTACCATACTTTGTCTCCTTTGACTGACCATTTGCTTTTTTGCTTTTCCTCTTATTTTGAATCTTTTTCTTACTTGAAAAATTTTCAGTACTTCCAGCATTATGTACATTCTGTTTGGTCCTACAAACATTTTTAATAAATTGCTTTGTAATCTTAACAGAAGATTTTTTCCTTTTAGCCACATTATCTTGTACATTCAATACTTGCGGTTGATGTTTCTTCAAGTAATCCTCCTGTCTCTGTTCTTTTCTTTTTTTTTCTGGCATGATTTCTCTATTTTAACGTTGAAAAACAGTATCTGTAAAAAAGAATCACAAATAAATGTATATTAATAACCTTCAAATGTATACTATTCTATTACTGTAGAAACACATTTTATATAAAAACAGACTAAGAAACTATAGCCCTGAAGCACAAGTGTGACAATGGTTAAAACACTACATGCATAGTGCATACTACTTTGAAGCAGTTCATACCCTAAAGCATACCTCACTACAAGACTACATGCTGACTGAATGATTACAGTACTATAAGGAAACACACTGGGTGAGTGACAGGGTGTTTACTTACAAGTGTATGAATACTGACTGGGGAATTGAAGGTGTGAAAGACAAGTGTGTGGGTGGTTAGAGAACTGCATGCATAGTGGATAGGCGTTTGAAACAGTCCATGTGCTAAGGCCTGGCTCACTGCATGAGTACTTGGGTACTGACTGAATGATTAGAGTAATGCAAGGAGAGTGCCTGGGTGAATTTATAAGTGGTTGGCTTTTGGCACAGTGAATGGATTAGTACTTGGTACTGAATGGGTCACTAGAGGAGTGCAAAAGGAGTGACAGGATGCTTGCTGGACTGTATGGATACCGACTAGGGAATTGAAGGTGTGAAAGACAAGTGTATAGGTGGTTAGAGGACTGCATGCATAGTGGATAGGGGCTTGAAGCAGTCTATGTGGTAATGTATGGTTCACAACATGAGTACTTGGAAACTGACTAAATCATCAGACTACTGCTAGTACAGTGCCTGGGTAAAACTTTTAAATTTTCAGTTCTGGCGCAGTGAAGAGAATACTACATGGTACTGCACTTTAGTGTCAAACCCTCACTCATTTTATCAATGCATAACAAAAGACTAGCTACTAATGCTACTAAAACTTGACAACATGACCGGTTTTAAAACAGTTATCTGTCAGCAAATACACGATGTTACAAAATGCTTCTCTCACAGTGGTTCCCAAATGCACACAGACTCACAGTGTGATTCTAGACAAGCAACTCTATCCCTAGGAGTTTACCAAAACTCATTCACTACAGTGGAAGAGGTAAGGGGAATGCACACAAACTACATATTTCAGAACTGCACTTTAGAGTCAAAAACTGCCTTCTAATGCTACTAAAACTTGACAACAAGACAGGTTTTAAAACAGTTATCTGTCAGCAAATACACGATGTTACCAAATGCTTCTCTCACAGTGGTTCCCAAATGCACACAGACTCACTGTGTGATTCTACACAAACAACACTATCCCTTGCACTATACCAAAACGCATTTCTTCGTCTAGAAGGAGTACTACATTTTAGTGTAGAAACATCTCATTTCACAAATTCATAAACAATGACTGGTTTCTAATTCTACCAAAATATAAAAACAGCACAGTTATCTGTATGCAACCACATGAAAAACACAAATGCTTATCACAGAATGGTTTCTACATGCACACACACTGTCAATAAGATTGTAGAGAAAAAAAGTAATCCCTACACTTTAGCAGGAGAAATACATTAGTCTGATTAAAATCAAAATAGTCTACATACATCCCCTCACAATTAAATAACTCACCTTTCAAGTTGTTTTGTAGATTAAGAAGTATATCAGTCACACACCAGATATCAGTCACAAACCAGAATTTCTTATACAGAATCTCTGCACTGTGCACCTGTCAGCAGAACTAAAGAATGGCAAAGTTTCCCTCTCATTTTTCCCACATATACATGTAAACATCAAATCACATTCCTTCCCACATAAATTCAAAAGCAAACACACATTTCTGTTGGTTAAACATTTCAACCCTTTCCAAATGACATAAATTTGAACCCTACCCCCAATCTGCCTTCTGCCTGTTACCATAGAAACAGGTCATGGAACACTGTACTGAGCACACAGGTCACAAGTTCAGCACACAATGTTGCTAATCAAGACAGCAAATGTGCTTGACTTTTCAACATATCAGCTTATCATATATAATGTTCCTTACAATCAGTTTTTGTTAACCAATAAGAATCATACGTTTAAAAAACAGAAATATGCACCCTACCTTTCAGTGTAGAAGGTTGTCAAACAACCAATGATTTCTTGTCTTTTTTCAAAACTGCATCTTAGCCACCATTTTAGAAAAATCTTACTTTCCAAACTGCCATTTCATTTACAGAGACCATCTGAGTGCATCCAGACCTCCTTTTAAGATGCTTAGAGTGTGGATTGTGGGACACAGCTATATTTTCTGGAGCCAAAGGTATGCAGAAAACAAAGGCATTCACAAAGACCTAGGTTTGCCAAATGTAGACATTAAATGGATTGGACAGAGAGGGTTAAAGTGGCACCAATTGATGCCATTGGTGAAATCCTTCATGCATATCCAACACCCTGACCTCATAATAGTGCACTGTGGTGGCAATGACCTAGGCACTTTGACTGGGGTAGGTCTGGAAATGCTTACGAAGGACACCTTTGCAAAACTGATTTCACTTTTTCCCAAAACTGCCTCTGTGTATTCTAACATATGCCAAAGGCAGAAATGGAACTGGTCCGATCATTTTTGTCCACAAATTGAGAAAGCTAGGAAACATGTGAATAAATCTGTTTCTGCTTTTCTCCGAGACTATAGAATGGGGTCCATTTACAATAACAATCTGCGCTTTCATATGCAAGAGATGTATAGGAGAGATGGAGTACACT
>NC_140592.1:840539480-840544480 GCF_964204655.1 Triturus cristatus
TCAAAATGGCTTTGTGTGAGAATGTCTCCCAGAGAAGCTGTCTTTCGATAGGTGATTCTTGGTCCGGGAGGCAGAATTTTCTTCAGGGTTTCATCAAGCAGCAGTACTTCACAATATCTGGAAATAGTTTTTTGGAATTCATTGCTTTGATTGTTGAAATCAATTATGAGTCTCGTTATGTTAGCAGTGTCCTCTTTGTTCCGGCCTACTTGGAGTAATTCATCTCTGTTTTTGTTCTTAACTCTATTAACTGCAGTTAGGATTACATCCATAGGGTAGCCTCGTTGCAAAAAACGTTGACTCATCTCATCTATTTGTAGGCTAAAGTCTGAGACTTCTGAGCAATTCCTTCTGGCTCTTAACATTTCCCCATAGGGGATACTCCATTTAAGTTTAGCTGGATGTCCACTATTGGCATGAAGTATGCTGTTACTGGCCATAGGTTTTCTGTGCATTTTGGTACAGAATTTGCCATTTAGTATATATACTTCGACATCCAAAAATACAATGTTAGAGGTACTAGTAGTAGATGTGAAAGTCAGTTGGTATCTGTTGGTGTTGAGAGAGTCCAGAAAGTTCGTGAAGAGCTCAGAGTTGCCTTCCCAGATGATGAACAGGTCATCAATGTATCTTGACCAAAATTTAATGTTTTTTGCGCGATCGTCTTTTAAGACTTCAGTTTCCCATGTTGCCATGAGGAGATTGGCATATGTTGGGGCAAAAGATGTGCCCATCGCAGTCCCTTGTTTTTGCAGGAACAGTTCACCTCTAAACAGGAAGACGTTGTGTGTCAAACAGTAGGTCAGCATTTCAATCAACATTTCAGAGTGTTCCAAAAAACAAATTGCTCTAGTATTAAGGAATTCTTTTGCTGCTGCGATTCCATCAGAATGACGGATGGAAGTGTAAAGTGAAGAAACATCAATGGAGGCCATGATGTAATTTTGTTTCCACTGTAATTGATCAATTTTTTTGCAAAAAGTCCATTGTGTCCCTCAAGTATGATGGGAGAGCTGTAACATAATTCATTAAAAAGATGTCAATAAACCGAGATGTAGATTCTAGTAGAGAACCGATGGAGCTAACAATGGGTCTGCCTGGTGGATTGATGGTAGACTTATGGATCTTTGGTAAGAAATAAATTGTTGCCGTAATGGGATGATTGGTTTTTAGGTATAAATATTCTTCCAGATCAATAAGTTCTCTCTCTTTCCAAGCCGCAAGTTTCAAATGGTATTCCTCTGTCCAATTCTTGATTGGATTCTTTGTTAATCTTTCATAGTGATCCTTATTATTGAGTTGTCTGACAGCTTCTTTAATGTAATCCTCACAGTTTTGAATAACAATGTTACCGCCTTTATCAGAGGCTTTGATAATGATGTTTTGATCATTACGTAATTCTTTTAATGCATTGTGTTCTTCAAAGGTGAGGTTCCATGTCTTACTCTTGTCCTTATATTTAGTAGTAGTTTTGAACTTTTTATTTGATGACATCGGACAATTGGTGGACATTTTATTGATCTCCTCCACCATAATTTCCTGGAAGAGATCAATTTTGTTGCCAGGAGGAAGTTGTGGACAAAACGTTGATCGGTTTTTAGAGCCACTATTTCCTCCTCTGTTAGTTTCAATGCCAGTGTCGTGACAATATTGTAGATCAGACATGGAAGAAAAGTTGCTGGCACCAGCTTGTGTAGGTGATTCAGTTTGTAATAAGGTAGCTGTTCTTAATGCTGGAATGTCTTTGATACTCAAAGGTTGAGTAGTTTGGCTTGGTGGGAGTGTAGAAGATGATTGGGAAGGTTTCTCTTCGAAGTATTTCTTGAGTTTGATTTTACGGCAAAATTTGTACAGGTCAATGCGTATGTTGGCAAGGTCCATGTCTTTGTTGGGACAGAAGGATAAGCCCTTGTTGAGCAGTGAGGTTTGTGCTTTGGTAAGAATTTTATTGGAGAGATTAACAATCAAGTTAAGATCTTGTGGTTTTAGTTTTGTTTTGCTCTTCCTCTTCCGGGTCTGACCACCTCTCCTGGTTCTCCGTTTCGGGGTTGTGGACGTCGGGCATTTTTCAGATGTGTGAAGCGGAAAGACATGCTTTAAGAAGGAAGCCCGGAGGGTAGAGGACTGTCGAGTGCCTCTCGAATGCTTCAGGCACTTTGTTCAAACATATATATATATATATATATACACACACACACACACACACACACACACACACACACATATACAAACACACACACATACATATACACACACACACACACATATATATACACACACACATATATATATATATATATATACGCACACACACACATATATATATATACGCACACACACACATATATATATATACGCACACACACATATATATATATATGCACACACACATATATATATACGCACACACACACATATATATACGCACACACACACATATATATATATATGCACACACACTCTTCCACCCATCCGTAACATCCATTTCTCCGTGAATTTTCCTGGAGCATTGTCACGTCGTAGTCAATATTCTGACTGAGACGTCGTCCTACCGTTACAGGTATAATATCGCACTCAAGTATGGACATTTGGGAAACAGAACGTCTAGCTGTAGCTCTCTCCCTGTTTGATGAGAATGTAGCTTCCAGTCTAACGACATCAAACACTGGAACCATTGCAAATACTACGGAGCCCACCTTGAAACAAAATCTCAATCTTTTGGAAAAACTACGCAAACGAGAATTAAACAAATGGTGGGAGGTCACCTCTCTGACGAACTATGTTGAAGTAGGACGTGTACCTAGAGGTCTGCGTATCACAATCATACCTACCTATGAAAATCCTAACCAAGAATTATTGGAGGAATGGGCTTCCTTCATGGCTAAAACATGCAAAGGCATGTTGGAGGATAGTATCAAAGTAAAAAAACATCGAAAATTTCTTCGAGACAAAAAAAGACTATGCTGAGGGCAGAATTCTAACTTATGCCAAACGTTTTGATTGGGTTGAAAAAGATAGACAACTTCTCTTGAGAGAAAAACCGGATACGGTATCAACAGACTCAAGCTCCGAACTAAGCTCGGACATTGAACATCAAACTACCCCGACCCCTTTGGAACAAGACCACTCACTTTTTTACACGAGTTCCAAATCCTCAAACAACAGAAGGACCAAGCGAGCCCCCTCGAGGGAGAGAGAAGAGGAAGAGGAAGAGGCCGTGGAAGGGCAAGAGGAAGGCCAAAAACCAGAAAGTAAGAATAACAAGAAGGGGTGGTCGCAAAAAATTCTGGCATATGAACACAGCGTACATGGATACCTGTGAGAAAACCATTATCAATCTATCAGCACGCACTTTAACATCTGACGAAGAAACACTTCTTAAATTGGGTCTCTCCTTTTGTCCTACGAGTGATTGGAACTACGTAGACACCAGAATTGATCTCTTCTTATATATACGCAAACTAAAACTTATGAAATTACATCTCTTAGCCAAACGGAACAAGGAACGTACAACCAATACAATTGGCACACAACAGTCTTTCGCAAACTTTACAATGAATGATATTGGCGACATCTTGGAACTTCATGCCCTGGAGACCAACAATTCATCTCCTATTGACGAATCAGACGGAGTCCGATTACAATCATTGGGTTTCATGATAGATACCAAACGCAGGAGCGGATTTAGAGTGAAATCCAAATTCAATCCTAATACTGCACACGATAACATCGAATCCTTCCACTCAGTACTGATGCATGAACTTACGAAAATGAGGGACAATCAGGACTATCGCATCCGGGACAATCTCACCAAAGGTCAAAGACTAGCATTAAAGAATCTGCTACAAGATCCCACCATAACCATTAATCCTTCAGACAAAGGTGGAAATGTTGTCCTAATGAACACCGAGGATTACAAGAATGAGGCCTTGCGCCAATTAAATGACAAAGATTGTTATGAAATCATTAGCTGGAAGTACTATGATGAAACAGTAATAAGATATCACAATCTTCTCATGATTTGGTGGCAACAGGATCTCCTGGATGACGACGAATATAAATTTCTCAAAAAAGACAATCCTAAGGTACCATGTTTATATCTACTGCCGAAGGTACACAAAAGCCTGAAAAAACCACCGGGAAGGCCTATTGTGTCTTCTAATGATGGCCTACTTGAAAATACCTCAATATTCTTGGACCATTTTCTAGCTGCATTCGTTAGAGATCTTAGATCTTATTGCAAAGACACTACTGCCTTTCTGAAACGTATTCATGATGTCAGGTGGGAGGAGGGCTTTGTTATGATCTCCCTCGATGTATGTTCATTATATACATGTATTGATCAATTGAAGGGAGTCCAAGCTTGCATGTACTATCTGCAACACCAACCTTTGGAGATGCTGAATCATTCCTTAATGTTAAGGGAGATGATGCTTTTCTGTTTACAGGAAAATATCTTTATATTTGACACCACACTGTACAGACAAAGAACAGGTACTGCCATGGGCACTTGCTTTGCCCCTAGCCTGGCTAATCTTTTCCTGGGGTGGTGGAAGGAGCAGGTGGTCTGGAGTGAGACATTTGAGAAATTCACAAACCATATTCCCTCATGGCTAAGGTATATAGACTACCTTTTTATCATCTGGGACGGAGGTATAGACCTAGCCAAGGAGTTTATTGAGGCACTATCTGCAAATGATCTAAATCTAAGTTTCACTCATTCCATCAGCGAAACCTCATGTGATTTCTTGGATGTAAGAATAACCATTGACAACATCAATAACAGACTCACTACTGCTCTTTTCAGGAAGGAAACATCAGGGAATGCATTATTACATGCCCGTAGTTATCATCCCCCCTCGTTAATCAGTAGTATCCCTTACGGAGAGATCCTAAGAGCCCGTAGAAACTGCAACACAGATGAAGGGTTCAATAGGGAGAAAAATACTATGATAACGAGATTCAAGCAACGGGGATATAAAGACAAAATTCTGAAACAA